>NC_044032.1:308497637-308632644 GCF_901765095.1 Microcaecilia unicolor
CCCCCCCCCCCCCCCCCCCCCCCCCCCCCACCCCCCCCCCCCCCCCCCCACCCCCCCCCCCCCCCCCCCCCCCCCCCCCCCCCCCCCCAAAAAAAAAAAAAAAAAACATTTTGAACAAAGTTTTGTGCTTTGTGTGTTTATCTTTTTAGGCCATTTTGAAATAAATGCTTAAGTTAAAAATACATATAATCAAGCAATTGGGATGTAGGAGAGATCAGCATTTTTAGTAGACTGGTCTCCCAGACATCCAAGGAGAGCAATGGGGCACCCCGGGGCCAATGCTTCATATATGAACTTCACATAAATGCTTCCAGGTACACATCTCACCATTGCTCCCTTGGTGCTAAGCCCTCCAAGACCCACCTAAAACCTTCAGGGCCCATGAAGCAGGCAGAGCTCCAGATTCTCAATGCATGGATGAGGCAATGGGGTAGAGAGAAGGGTTTTAGATTTGTTAAGAACTGGGCAACATTCTGGAGAAGGGGGAGCCTATTCTGGAATCATAGGCTCTACCCTTAACCAGTGTGGGACCAGGCTGCTGGCATCAGCATTTAAAAAGGAGATGGAGCAGCTTTTAAACTAGAAACTGGGGGAAGCCGACAGTCATTCAAATATGCATTGTTTGAAAACAAGGTATCTTTCAAAATGTCACCAAAACAGGGAAGATAGGGTATCCCAATAGTGAGGTTGCCATAAAGACCATAATGGACCAGGCGTCTTTAAATAAAAAGCAGACCGAATTTCAAGATTGCAAACTAACACTGTCAACTTCTGAGCAAGATGTCAATAGGAACAATAAACATAGTTTGAAATGTCTATATGCAAATGACAGAGGCCTATGAAATAAGATGGGAGAGCTAGAATATATTGCAATAAATGAAAAATTTGATATAATAGACATCTTGAGACCTGGTGGAAGGAGGATAACCAGTGGGACACTGTCATACCAGGGTACAAATGTAATGGTATCAGTTTATTATATTTGCTGGATTATATATACACCAATATGTTTGTGCAGCTTTTATATATTTGACACTGCAGCAGAGAAAATAGTTTCATTTCAAGCCCCTCTCTCCCTATCCCTTTTTCTGGGAACTTCTGATAGCAGGGATAGTCAATTACAAACACTTAAAGACAAAAGAGAGATATATAACTCTCTCTGCCCTCCCACCTAAAAGACTGAACAAAAGCTTGACTAAGGTGGGTACCTGGACGCTCATCAGGACATCTCTGAAAACCAAAGACCCAAGAGACAGAAAGTCTTGAGAAGCCATTGAAGACAAAGACTTCAGAGGGGAAACCATAAACAGGACATTTGCTTGTCAAAGGTATACCTGCACCTCCCATCAGCTTTCAGACGTGCAGAAAGGAAGGACTTGTAATGTGTATCTGCTCAAGAGACTGAGCAGGAAGCCTTTTCACATCAAAAGACCATTTGTCAGCAAGATCCAGACAGCAAGTCTTGTGATGTCATAAGACATGAGACCAAGATACCACAATGCTTTGCAAATGCCCAAGGGTCGTGTGGAAACCAGGACAAAGATCCACATGGCATATCCTCCTGCAGCTTGCAAGATATAAAAGCAAAAGCTGTTTCCCCAAGAGTCAGATTCTCTTCACTGCAAGCAACTCAGATCCACTCACTGCAGAAGCTCTCCTGTCCTGCAAACATGTGCTTACCTAATGCTGTTCATACTGTGTAACAAGGACTTGTAAGTAACATAACTTTTGATCTAGACCTGCTACTTTGCCTTACTTAAGCACAGATTATCTGTAAAGATCTTTTAAAAACCTACCTCTCATGTGCAATTGTATATTAAATCAACCT
The DNA here is from genome assembly GCF_901765095.1 of Microcaecilia unicolor. Taxonomy (NCBI): domain Eukaryota; kingdom Metazoa; phylum Chordata; class Amphibia; order Gymnophiona; family Siphonopidae; genus Microcaecilia; species Microcaecilia unicolor. The sequence continues at coordinate 308,499,466 of NC_044032.1, forward strand.
TTTTGAAGCTAAAAATACGGTCTCTTTGTGTTCTGAGTATATGGTATCTTTTATATATACTTAATTTATTTAATTTATTGCAATTATCACCTTTTGTGATTGGTGGAGAAATTAATATCCTAAACTTATAAATACAGCACCTGCTCTTAAATCATAAACAGTAGCGAGTGCTCTAGAGCTCTTGCCCCCAAGATAAATCATTTCTTGTAACACAAATTATATTGTACTGATAGGGTGGATTGAATTGGTGGCGGGGGTATCATTGTATATCATTTATAAAATGCTATGTAAGCCGCATTGAACCTGCCGTGGAGTGGGAAAGTGCGGGGTATAAATGTAACAAATAAATAAATAAATGTTAATGAGGGCCTTGAATCAAATAGACTAAAATTCTGCAAGACCCAAAACACATCTTGGAATTCTATGGATTGAAATTCCATGTGTAAAAGGTAAAATGATAGTGATAGGAGTGTATTACTGTCCACCTGGCCAGAATGAACAGACTTAGATAGAAATGTTACCAGAAATTAGGGAGGCTAACAAACTGGAGAAGACAATATTAATGGGAGATTTCAATTACCAATATTTCAATAGCCTACCTATTAGGCAACGTGTTTGAGGGACACACTGGTAGATAACACAAGAAAAAAGTGGAGAAAAAAAGACCTCAGGTCATTCGGGCTACACCTCGTTCTTAAAGGACAAGCCTTTTGTATAATGAGGAAGCCTTATCATTCATAGGTCCTCAAAAAAAATTCCACATTATTGAATTTCTCATAAACATTACCATGAATTCCAACAAGCAGATGCATAGGAGACACAATTTTCATATATATTAAAGCTTGGCAAGAGTACTTATCTCTATTCATTAATTCTTGAAAAGTCCAGCCTTATCCGATGTGCTCTTGACATTCAAAAAGTCCCATGGAGTTTACCACCCACTTTGGGCTGCATTCCCAAACAACCCGACTCCGGGAAGACCATGGCCCGGCGCGCCGCAGTCTTTTTGATATGTATGTTGCTCTTGTGTTCGGTTAATCGCATAATCAACTTTCTCGCAGTTTGTCCAATGTACACCTTATTGCAAGGGCATTGTATGCAATACACCACAAACTTGGATGTGCATGAGAGTGTATCTCCTGCCTGACTGTGGATCCAGAAACTCCGACGTCACCGTCATTATATCACATATGTGACATGATCCACACGTAGTGTGCCCTGTCTCTGTCTGCTGGATCTCTACAATGTGTGATTCTACAGCAAATTAATTTTTTAATATTCAAGGTGGTGACAGGAAACTTGTGCTCCTGCAACAGGAACAGAAATGGATACATCGGTTGCAAACAGCGCACCCTAGAGTGTTAAATACTAGAATTGAGTGGATTCACTTTTTCTAATGAAGGGCGCTTTAATTTTTCTAATTAGTTCATTGGCCGGGGCCAGGTAGATGCGTCTGACGTCGTCCTATATAATAGAATAGAATGTGGGCAGGCAAAACCGGACAGAACACCGGGTTGCAGTAGTAAAGTGAGGAACGGAGATAAGTTCTGTATATTCTGTGACTTGCCTGAGTGAAGTATTTTTTGAAGTGTTTGCTGTTCTTTTATAGACAGTCACGAGTACCACGGACCCTGAGGAAGGATCGAAACTCTGGCTATTGTTGGCCATGGGAAAAGAAGGAGACTGTGCTACAGCAAGATAAGTCATTACATTCTGCATATGAGTAATTAAAAGAAATGCTGAAATTGTCTAGAACATTATGAACATTAGATAGACTTTATGGAGGTTTTTACGCCAATGATGACAGCAAGTGCTCCAGAAAGTTGAAGGCAATTGAGCCACATATGAGTCTGTTGAAGCTTTTCCTCAGGAAATCACAAGCAGTAGCAAGATCACATTGAGTGACTTAGACAAGAAGGAGGATATTGTTGATTGATGTGTTACTAAAGTAGATTATTCTCTACGGCTCTTAGATTTGACTATCAGATTACAGTCAGAAATCAGTGAGCCTTTTGTGTGGACAAAGTCCTTTGGAATCATAGGCCCATCAATCTGCCATTGGAGTTAAGTTTGAACTACTTTGATCTGATTCCAAGAAAAGATATATCAAATAAAATAAACATAAACATTGGTAATGATACTGGTGCCATACCCACATATACTATAGTCAGCACACAAGTCCTCTCCCTTAAGATGTGAGCACTGCAGGTAGGGCAAATCAAAATCACAGTGTGCGACCAGCTCATGTGATGTCTGGATAGAATAGTGGGACAATGACTCTCAGGGTCCACCAAAACAGGTCAGTCATAAGTACCAGCCCACTTGTCAGTGCAATGTGAGGTCACAACACAGGGAGCACACAGCCATGTATGACCCACTGTCTTTACTCAGCATGTCAACATGGGACAACCATGTCTTCATGATCAGCTATACTATGGCCTTCACATATCCAATAAACTGCCTTATGTTAAGGCTAGTACAGTTTTCCCTATAGGGTCACATTGTCATGGTGTATATTGTATAGATAGTGCACCTGCAGCCCTCAGGTACACTGACAATATAGCAGATCTGCCTGACCTGTCTCCTCTGTCCTCGTCGTCATCAGGATGGAGGATAATCAGAATTGGGAGGACCAGAGCTACAAACACCAGTATAATGGGCTATTCAGGCCCTATGATTATGCAACATAAATCCAGGTTTTGACTTGTTGTGACCTCTACTGTCTCACTCTAGCTACATTGTGCTCTGCAAGTTTGTGTCTCCCATCCCCAGTGGGTGAATGGTAGGATAACTGTGGAGATGAATCATATAAGACCAATAGACACCAACACCTAGTTCAATGCCCTTTGATATCACCTAAAAGTTGCTGCATACACTGTAGTGCTCTAGACAATTACACATATAACTCATATTCCTCCTCAATGCATAAAAGTGTCAAGCAAGACATTTTGAGGGATACGTGTCCACAGAGACATATAGAGGTTGCAGATTGGACATGAGTAGAGAGGGAACAGGTATGGGGAAAGGCAGCATAGCTTAGGATTATGAGTCTGATGTGATTCCAACACTATCGCATGAAATTTCACCAAACTAGATCACATCTAGCAGATAAGCGGTCAGAGTAAAACAACTTGTTATTATGCTGACACATCCATATTGTCAACCATGTGGATCACACCTGCCAATTACCCATACTTGATAGAAAGGAATGCTTCTGAGAAGTACTGTCGGAGTTGTGGCCTTCTAAGAGGCATTATAAATGTTCATAATATTTGTAAATGGTCATGACATCTGTGTGCACAGGGACTCAATCTGAAGCCTCCATATGAGCCCACAGGTCTGTAGAAATACAAAAGAAAAAAAATCTGCAAGCTGGAAATGGAAGGACACAAGGATCTGTTGACCTAAAAGGGCAATTTCACCTAGTGGAGAGACCGAGCTGCTGGTGAAACAGGTGCTAGAACATCAACAAGCACTATTTGAAGGTCTGGCCAGCATCTGAGCACCTATACCATATATAGAGGGAATGGGTTGGGATATGCCACCATGTAAATGCAGATCTCAAAAGAAAGCGGAGACAGCTGAGGAGAGATGCCAAAGCCAAGGCTGCTGGCAGGCCCCAGCAGTCAGGACAGCCTCTCTGAACTGGAGCCTATGGTGCTGCAGGCAATGGTCTCCATGGTGTGGGAGACCATGATACCTCAGTGCCGCTAGTTTCCAATGGTAAGTACATATATCCCAACCACACTCAGGATTTCCCCCACTTCTAACATTATTGGTAATTGACCCTGTACATTAATCCACCATATATGGTTAGCTGAGGCTCCAAGATATGGAGATATTGGCCCTTGATGTGTGCCACAGTGTGTGGTTTTCTGCTGGTATGGTACACATAAATAGGGCCTTTATTGTACACGGTAGTCAAGGGCACTTTCTCCATTGTGTCATACTATGAAATTTCACATTAGAACATAAGTATTGGAACCAGACCAAAGGTCCATCAAGCCCAGTATCCTGTTTCCAACAGTGGATAATCCAGGTCCTAAGTACCTGGCAAGATTCCAAAACAGTAAAACAGATTTTATGCTGGTTATCCTAGAAATAACCCAAAGTACAAACTCACTTAGATCCACTTCACTGATCCTATGAGACTACTCAATATCACAACGTGAAGGCTCAACAACACTCTTTAGTTAAAGGAGGAAAGGGATCTCATTGTACTGTGGCAAGAAAAACACCAAGTTCTTCTTTTCATAACTTTGAGGCACACAGTGAAAAGTAATCACAGATCCCAAAAAAACGTTTTTTTAGAAAAACAAATTTTGTCTTGTAAATTAGTTTTATAATATTTACTAGTATATACTCTCTTTACATGTTCACTCAGACACCCATCTAGTATGATCCCACACAAAAATACAAAAAAACTCGGGACTTATCTAGATAATGTAGTGTTTATCTAGCAGCCACTATATCCCAGCACAGAACAGTGTTGTCCCAACGGACCCGTTTCACGGTAGCTTCTTCAGGAAATCCACTGCTAATGGCTGTACTGCTGAAATGGCAGCTCCCCTACTAATGAAGAAAAAACAGAGATCCCTTTCCTCTAACTAAAGAGTGTTGTGAGTCTTCATGTTGTGATATTGAGTAGTCTCCTAGAAATAAGCAGAAAATTTTCCCAAGTCCATTTTAATAATTGCTTATGACTTTTTTTTTAGGAACTTATCCAAACTTTTTTTTAAACCCTGCTAAGCTAACTGCTTTTATCACATTCTCTGGCAACAAATTCCAGAGTTTAATTACACATTGAGTGAAGAAAGAGTTTCTTCATTTGTTTTAAATTTACTACATAGTAGCTTCATTGCATGCCCCCTAGTCCTAGTATTTTTGGAAAGAGTAAAATAAATAAAGATCCATGTCTACCCATTCCACTCTACTCAGTAATTTGCAGACCTCTATCCATATCTCCCTTAGTCATCTGTCTCCAAGCTGAAGAGCCCTAGCCAGTTAGCCTTTCCTCATAGGGGAGTTGTCTTATCCCCTTTATCAATTTTGTTGCCTTTCTCTGTACCTTTTCTAATTCTGCTATATCATTTTGAGATGCGGTGAACAGAATTTCCACACAGTATCTGAGGTGCAGTCACACCATGGAACAATACAAAGGCAGTATAACATTCTCATTTTTGTTTTCCATTCCTATCCTATTAATTCCTAATATTTGTTTGCTTTCTTAACTGCCACTAAACACTGAACAGAAGGTTTCATTGTATCATCAACGATGATACCTAGATCCTTTGTTGGTGGTGACTCATAATGTGGAACCTTGTATCACGTAGCTATAATTTGGGTTCCTTTTTCCCCACATGAATCACTTTGCACTTGCTCACATTAAATGTCATCTGCCATTTGGATTCCCAGTCTCCTAAGGTCCCTCTTGCAATTTAACAACTTTGAATAGCTTTGTGTCAGCAGTAAATGAAATAATACTATTATTTGGTCCCAGGCCTGACTTTGGTTCTGGCGAAAGCAAGCTGCGCAACTTTTTACGTGGAGCGGACGAGCCCCCTCAGACAGTCTGCCCAGTTGTTTATTTCTTTTAATGCCAATAGAGAGGAGTTGCTGTCGGAAACCGCACCATTTCTTCTTGGCTAGCAGATTGCATTTCCTTCATTTAGTCCAAGCTGGACTGACTCTAGAGGGCCATGTCATGGCTCACAAAATTAGAGTTATGGCTGAGGTCGGTGGCTCATCTAAGATCAGTCACTATTGAAGAGATCTGCAAGGCTGTGGCGGTGGTCATCAGTCCACACATTCACATCTCACTACTGCCTTCAGCAGGATAGCCGACGCGACAGTCGGTTTGGGCAGTCAGGGCTGCAGAACTTATTTGGGGTTTAGGAATCCAACTCCAACCCTCCTAGGCCCATTTTTGTTCTGTTCCAGGCTACACTCATTTAGATGTTTCTTCTTTTCAGGTCAATTTTTATTCTGGCCTCGCCGTTGTGAGACTCAATTGACCACTGTTTGTTGTGTTGTGTAAGCCTGGAAGCTAGGGATACCCCACTTGTGAGAATATCAGCCTGCTTGTCTTCGGAGAAAGAGTAGTTACTTACCTGTAACAGGTGTTCTCCGAAGACAGCAGGCTGCATAATCTCACAAACCCTCCCACCTCCCCCTTTTGGAGTTGTCTCCTTCATCTTTGGATTTAACTGAGGGGCGTGTCCGCACAGCGAGCGGGAAGATGTGTGCGCACATGCGCGGTGCGATTGCTCGCGCGACAGAACGCTGTTAAAGAGATTTTTAGATTTTGCTTTAAAATCCTCCGGGGCCGATGTGACGTCACCCACTTGTGAGAATATGCAGCCTGCTGTCTTCGGAGAAACACATGTTACAGGTAAGTAACTACTCTATATCGCTCCATGGTGCGACCGCACCTTGAGTATTGTGTTCAATTCTGGTCGCCGCATCTCAAGAAAGATATAGTGGAACTGGTAAAGGTGCAGCGAAGGGTGACTAAAATGATAGCAGGGATGGGACGACTTCTCTATGAAGAAAGACTAAGGAGGCTAGGGCTTTTCAGCTTGGAGAAGAGATGGCTGAGGGGAGACATGATATAGGTATATAAAATAATGAGTGGAGTGGAACAGGTGGATGTGAAGCGTCTGTTCACGCTTTCCAAAAATACTAGGACTAGGGGGCATGCAATGAAACTACAGTGTAGTAAATGTATAACAAATCGGGAGGAAAGTTTTTCTTCACCCAACACGTAATTAAACTCTGGAATTCATTGCCGGAAATGTGGTGAAGGCGGTTAGCTTAGCAGAGTTTAAAAAGGGGTTAGACTGTTTCCTAAATTACAAGTCCATAAACCGCTACTAAATGGACCTGAGAAAAATCCACAATTCCAGGAATAACATGTATAGAATGTTTGTACATTTGGGAAGCTTGCCATGTGCCCTTGGCCTGGAATGGCCGCTGTCGTGGCTAGGATGCTGGGCTCGATGGACCCTGGGTCTTTTCCCAGTGTGGCATTACTTATGTACTTAAGTGACATTATAATCAGTGTTAGAATACTATAGTTTGAAATTCACGTGAAGATGTTGATTTAAGAAGAAAAAACGTTAAAAGATTGTTTAAAAAATACAGGTTGATCCAATGACGATATAAACAGCACCATTACTACATTGAAATGATGGTGTATGTTGTTTAAAACTCTGAAAATCCCCGTTCACTACATAATGGTGATTTATAAATGAAGATTGTGGCACACTGTGGGATTATCCATTATTTATAAAAGTGAAGTGTTTGGGATACAATGATAGCTTTACATTGAATTACTCCCCACACTAGTAAAAATAAGGTCTCTCTAATTAGTTAGGTCTAATATAGGCACCTGCAAGCCTGAAGACTATTGGAATGATGTACATTCAGGTATTCAGGTCCTGGACGGATCACATTTACAAAAAACAAGAAAGAAATGTGTCCATTGGTTTACAATCCACTGCACTAACAACTAGGCTACTCCTCTGTTCTGCTGATATGGCTATATGTCCATATTTTTGAAAATGATGCCAGACAGACATTCATGTCCCTGTTTTTTTGTCATTCAAAAGTTGGATGTTTTACTTTGGAAAATAGTTATTCATTTTGGATGTTTTCAGTACAAAATCATCCATCTCACAGCCATAATCAAACAGGAAATCTAGACGTTTTTTCCTGTTTGTTTGACTGTGAGATGGACTTTCTTTTTTTTTTTTTTTTGACCATATGAGTATTACTTTTTTTTTTGGGGGGGGGGGTGGAATTTAGATGTTTTTTTGAAAGTGCCTCTTTACATAAATAAAGTTTATGAAAGAATTATGTTGTACAAAGCCTCCAGTCAGGAAACCACCAATTCTATGAAACACTAAACATGGATGTCCAACCGCCACCTGAAACTGAACATGGCCAAGACCGAACTCATTGTCTTTCCACCCAAACCCACTTCTCTTCTCCCTCCACTCTCTATTTCAGTCGATAACACCCTCATCCTCCCCATCTCGTCTGCCCGCAACCTTCGAGTCATCTTCGACTCCTCCCTCTCCTTCTCTGCGCATATCCAGCAGACAGCCAAGACCTGTCGCTTCTTTCTCTATAACATCAGCAAAATTTGCCCTTTCCTCTCTGAGCACACCACCCGTACTCTCATCCACTCTCTCATTACCTCTCGCCTTGACTACTGCAACCTACTCCTCACTGGCCTCCCACTTAACCATCTATCCCCCCTTCAATCCGTTCAGAACTCTGCTGCGCGTCTTATCTTCCGCCTAGACCAATATGCTCATATCACCCCTCTCCTCAAGTCACTTCACTGGCTTTCCGATCAGGTACCGCATACAATTCAAGCTTCTCTTATTAACCTACAAATGCACTCAATCTGCAACCCCTCATTACGTCTCTACCCTCATCTCCCCTTACGCTCCTACCCGTATCCTCCGCTCACAGGACAAATCCCTTCTCTCAGTACCCTTCTCCACCACCGCCAATTCCAGGCTCTGCCCTTTCTGCCTTGCCTCACCCTATGCTTGGAATAAAGTCCTTGAGCCCATACACCAAGCCCCCTCCCTGCCCATCTTCAAATCCTTGCTCAAAGCCCACCTCTTCAATGTCGCTTTCGGCACCTAACCATTATTCATCTATTCAGGAAATTTAGACTGCCCCAATTTGATTGACTGCACTTGTTTGTCCTTTAGATTGTAAGCTCCTTCGAGCAGGGACTGTCCTCTGTGTTAAATTGTACAGCGCTGCGTAACCCTGGTAGAGCTTTATAAATGTTAAGTAGTAGTAGTAGTATAGTTCATGAAAATTACCTTTCAGAGGTAGGCCTAAAGCATGTGGCCTGAACAATTTTCTTTTGGTTGTTATAACCTCAAACAACCTACAGGAACTTATGCCATACACTCCATATCTACAATTCTTCTACCACAGGACAATCCTTCATAGTCACCCTAAATTTTTTCCAAAACTGGTATTAGCATTTCACAGAAATCAATTTGTAGTTCTTCCTTATTTTTGCCTTAAGATTCATGTAAACAAAAGTGAATAGGATATGCATGCACTGGATTATAAAAGAGCAATAATTTATTATTTGGAATGGATGCAGATACATCACCTGTCGTCTCAACTCTATTTCTTTTCATCCTAGAAGATTAGATACTGCAGTGCTAAAAAGAACGCCAGAAAAAAGACTCTAGCAGGCTTACTATTCAATACAGCAAAACTACATTAAATCAAGAGCTATGATAACATTGGTTGAATTTGTTCAACTTGGGGATGTTATATAGAGTTATAACACAAGTACATAAGTATTGCCATACTGGGACAGACCAAAGGTCCATGAAGTCCAGCATCCTGTTTCCAACAGTGGCCAATCCTGGTCACAAGTACCTGGCAAGATCCCAAAAAAGTACATTTTATGCTGCTTATCCTAGAAACATGTCATTAGATTGTAAGCTCTGTCGAGCAGGGACTGTCTCTTCATGTTCAAGTGTACAGCGCTGTGTACGTCTAGTAGCGCTTTAGAAGTGATAAGTAGTAGTATTCACATTTTCAATTGCTATTCCATGTCTCAAAATGACAGTATATTTGGTTAAATAATTTTACAAAATCTATTCCATCAATAGTCAATTCAGTCCTTGTCAACCCAAAAAGGAGATGCCATTGATAAGGGAAGGGTGCAAGGGAGTATATCATTAAAAACTGAATTAGACTTTCTGACAATAAACAGATCCCTCTGCTAGATATTCTACAAAATTAACATTACGTGGGTTGATTTATATAATTTTCTAGAATGAGAAACTTGAATTTAATAATATTAGGCATTCTGTATTAAATGAAGTACCTTTGCACAGAAGTACTAATTTGACATGGAATGCTTTGCTGGACGCTGCTGGTCTCACTTAAAACCAGGTATTCTTTTTTATCTATCTGACTTTTTATATTTCTAGTATTTGTATAGAAACACTTGGGACTCCATTTTTGAACTTACCAGGACAACATTCTATCTGTGTGTTGTTAACCTTTTTCCTATTCTCTAGGTAATAGGATATAGCATTACTGTGACATCCTTATTAAAGGATGTTTCAGCCTGAACTATATGTTGTTCCATTCCTGCTAGCTTCCCACGGGTCTTTCATTTAAAAGCTTATCTACCAGCTTTTTGTTTTTATCAACCCTTCTGGTTCTCTCTGTAGAAATGCACAGATGAAATAAGTTAAAATCAAGATCAGAAGGGAACAGTTGATGATTCTACTTCCAGTTAGTAAAATAGAAATTCTTTTACATTTCTATAATGACATCAAGTAAGCCAATAGATTTTATTTTTAGAACAGTGATTCATGTTTATCATGTTCTGAAGCAAATTCTGATTAATGCAGTATAGCTCACTATTGATAAACCAAACAAAAATAACCAGTGTTATGAATTGCTGTAAAGACTGACAGTAAGTTCAGAGAGCTATCCAACCCCAGTGAATTTGGATCACAGAAACTGGATAGCATTTTCCACAAATATCCCCAGTTGTAAAAAGAAGATGTATGGAGCCTTTTAAACTCCTCAAAACTATTCAGAAGGGTCCAATTTGCAGTAATCAGCAGGTGGATTCCAGCTATGTTGCTGTATTGGATTCCATTCCATCACTCTTGCTGCTCCCTTAGTATACATGCAGTTTGATTTGCCTGTCCAGGGCACTGGCGTAGCCATAGATGGGCCTGGGAGGGCCAGGGCCCACCCACTTAGGGCTCAGGCCCACCCAACAGTAGCACACATTTAGTGGTAGCTGATGGAGATCCCAAGCTCTACCTGCTGAAGACTTCCCCCTGATGGTAACAAAAATGATAGTCTCCACGCTACCGGCACCTGCACATGGTCAGTTTTCAGTATGTAGACACATTCGTTGTTTATAGCTCTTATTCATACAGAATATGCACGGGCTTTTGCTCCCTTAGTAAACTATACTATTGTATCACTATTTTATATATCTATACATATTTTATATTTTTTTATTATGTTTAGACCATTTCATAGAATCGCCATACATATAGTTTTAATGTTTATAAGTTGATTAATTTATTGCTTTAAATTATTGTGTGCATTATATTTGGTTTCTTTTTGTCTTTTTATTATACATAAATGTATTTTTTTATAGACTCCTGATGCAGGCCTGACGGCCGAAACACGACTTTGTGTCGAGTCTTCAAAACCTTTAATAAAATTCCTTATTAACGAACATCCTCCAGTTTCTGGCATCCTAGGTCGCTCTCCCACTCTCTGCACTTTCCAGTTTTAAGCGCATGCCTGCTGTAGACTGCCAGGGTTGAAAGGGATGGGAAATGGGAGTTGATATACCGCCTATCTGTGGTTTTTGCAACTACATTCAAAGCGGTTTACATATATTCAGGTTTTCTCACCAGCTGAGATATTTTTTTGGTTGGGGTGGGGGTGAACACTTTGTGCCCACCCAGTTCTTGCCTAGGCCCACCCAAAATGCGGTGTCTGTATTCTGCTCTCTAGCACTGCAATATTTTCTTGGTCCTCCCACATACTAACATCTTCTCTTGCATTTCAATCAGCTGCCAGGAAAACAACCCATTTAATCTGCCAGCCTGGTACACTGTAGCTTGGCTGCTCTCTCTTGCTTGCAGGCCCCATGAACCCAGAAGCTATACTCATGCATTTCATTCTGGATTCTTGCATTCTGGTCCTCCAGTGCCTGTATCTTTGTTTTCAGTTCCTTGTAACTTTGCAAGACTTCCATTAGCTGCCTGTGCAACTCACTGTTGCTGCCAATTCTTGCTGTAGTTGCTCCATTTCAATTTCTGCAGCCTCAGCTTTGGCTTGATAGTCCTTAGTCTGGACTGTCAACAGGCTAACTTGGTCCTTCATCACCTGGACCACTTGTTGCTGCTGTATCAGCTCTCCATCCTTTGTTTCCATAGCTTAACCTTCTTGGCTATATCCTCAGTCAGCTCTTTCTGCATTTCTTTGAATTGGTCAGATGGGACACTCCTTTCCAACTGTTCTTGCAGTTCCTGCTAATTGCAGGTTACTTCTTCCTTCACTCTTGCACAACTGGATTTCTCCACCACCAGCATATGGTATTCTCCTTCAAACTGGGCTTCCTTGCAGTGCAGCTTTTATGCCTGAAGTTCCAGCTATCTACACCGCTCACGTGACTGGTTGACTTCAACTAAATCATTCTCCTTTTCTTCCTCTGCAACTTTGGTGAGTCCCTTTGCCTTCTTCACTTCTACAGTGAACAGAAAACAGAGAGTAAATTATCTTTGTCAATAATCTCTGGAAATCAAAATAATGTGAGGTGATTAAATTTGCAGATGACACAAAAAAACAGAGGGTAAATGATATTTGTAAATAACCTGCAAATCAAAATAATATGAGGTGATTAAATTTGCAGATGACACAAAACTATTAAAAGTTGTCAAAATACATGTGAACTGTGAAAAATTGCAGGAAGACCTTAGGAAACTGGAAGACTAGGCATCCAAGTGGCAGATGAAATTTAATGTGGACAAATGCAAAATGATGCACATGGAAAGAATAATCTGAATTATAGTTACCTAGTGCTAGGGTCCACCTTAGGAGTCAGCATTCAAGAAAAAGATCTAGGTGTTGTAGATAATAAACTGAAATCTTTTGCCCAGTGTGTGGCAGCAGCCAAAAAACAAACACAATGCTATGAATTATTAGGAAAGGGAATCAAAATAAGACCAAGAATATTATAATGCCTCTTTATTGCTCCACCTCACCTTGAGTATTGCATTCAATTCTGGTTGCTGTACCTCAAAAAAGATATAGTGTAATTAGAAAAGGTTCAAAGAAGAGTGACCAAAATTATAAAGGGGATGGAACACCTCTCATAAGAACAAAGGCTAAAGAAATTAGGGCTCTTCAGCTTGGAAAAGAGACAGCTGAGGGGGGATATGATTTAGGTGGACGCCAAGAGGTGGAGTGTTAATGGGTGCATTTGGATGACATTATATTCCTGCCTCATTTTTGTCTGATAGGACACCAACAAGACTAGCTTAGTTATACCATCAGATTACACCATCTGCTCTGTCATCTATCAGTGTGCTTTTCTTCTGCACCACTGTGCTACCATTTGCTTGCTGTGAACTACCTATTGCTGAACCAGGTAGATGCCAAGAGTGGTAGTATTAATGGATGCAATTGGATGACATCATATTCCCACCCTATATCTGCCCAGTATGATGCGATGGCTGCTTGCCACCAGTGAACCACAAAGGAGAGCCACAAGAAAAAGTTTAATAACATCTGTTTTATTTATTCTGAGATAAGATTGCTCAACTTCTTTAGCTATATATATTACTAGTAAAAAAGGCCCGTTTCTGACACAAATGAAACGGGCGCTAGCAAGGTTTTTCTCGGAGTGTGTATGTTTGGGAGAGTGTATGTGAGAGTGACTGTGTGAGAGTCATAGTGAAAGTGTGTGTGTGTGAGAGAGAGAGAGTGAGTCTGGGTGTGAGACACAGATTCTCTGTGAGAGTGAGTGAATGAGACCAAGCGAGTGTGTGAGTGACTGTGTGGCACATAGAGAGTGAATGTGATACAGTGTGAGACAGAGTGTGTGAGAGTGAGAGTCAGAAAGACATTGTATATGAGAGAGAGAGTGTGAGCCTTGCCCTCCCAATCCATGCCCATCTGTCCCCTGCCCCCTCCATTCATCCTTTTCCAGCAATTCCCCTCTCTCCCTGAGCCCTGCCCTCCCAATCCATGGCCATCCATGTTACTCTGTAACCTGGCCCCTCCATTTTTCCCTATCCAGCATTTCCCCTCTGTGCCTGAGGCCTGCCCTGCAATCCATATCCATCCATGCCCATCTGTCCCCTCCATTCATCCCTATCCAGCAATTCCCCTGTCCCTGAGCCCTGCTCTTCCAATCCATGCCCATCCATGCTCCTCTGTCACCTGCCCCCTCCATTCATCCCTATCCAGCAATTCCCCTCTCTCCCTGAGCCCTGTCCTGCAATCCATATCCATCCATGCCCATCTGTCCCCTCCATTCATCCCTATCCAGCAATTTCCCTCTCTCCCTGAGCCCTGCCCTCCCAATCCATGCCCATCCATGCTCCTCTGTCCTCTGCCCCCTCCATTCATCCCTTTCCAGCAATTCCCCTGTCTCCCTGAGCCCTGCCCTCCCAATCCATGCCCATCCATGCTCCTCTGTCCCCTGCCCCCTCCATTCATCCTTTTCCAGCAATTTCCCTCTCTCCCTTCCATGACCCCCCCTCGCATCCATGCTCCTCTCTCTCTCCCATGTCCCAGCCTGGAACGCCCTCTTCTCCCCCCCCCTTCGCATCCATGCTGTCGTTTGTCCCCTGCCCTCCCGCTCCCATTGTTCAACTTTACTGCCCACCCTCTTCTCTCCCCCCAACATCCCTTTTTTTTTTCTTTCTTTTTAAATTTACCTCGATGGCGGTTCTGGCAGCGTCAGGGAAGGAGGCGGCGCTGCCAACGTCTAGCTTTCCCTTCGCTGTGTTCCGCCTTCTTTTGACGTCATCCTTGACGTCAGAAGTAGGCGGAACACAGCGAAGGGAAGGCTAGAGACGTCGGTAGCGCCACCTCCTTCCCTGACGCTACGGTTTGTTTGTTTTTTCCGCCCTCGACGTCATGACGTTTGCCCTTGACGTCATGACGTTTGACGCGAGGGCGGGGCAGAGACGGCTGGCAGCCTGGCTGACTTCACACCACGAATCCACGAACCCTACAGCCAGGGAGTGTTTGAGTGGCTTCAGAACGTTGTCTTCAGAACATTCACGGTGCGTTTTATTATATTAGATTATCGAATATCATTTTGTTGGGCCTATTTTGTATAACTGAGAATGGGATAATCTCTTTTTAGGTCACTCATTATGGGTAATAAAAGAAACTGTTTTTCCCCCAATTAATTTGTGAAAGTTTAGTGAATACACACTCCACATTCCAGTTTGGATAACTACACATCATTATACGGTAACTAATAATGTTGACTATTCATTAAGTAATAATCTAGACTGTGCAATTTACATGCCAAAGGGAATTGAGGTCATCGTTAATAATATACGTTAAAATACCCGAATGTTGTGTTTAGGTCATAAAAATCTAGATATTAGGAGAAATCTAATACCAGTTAAATGTGAACAAAAAAAACCTCAACTACTTATGTACCCATCCCAGTATTTAATTTATTTATTTGTGACATTTATATCCATTATCCCAAACAAGTTTGAGTTCATTGTGGCTTACAATAAACAGTATAGGATACTTAACAAAGAATAATGCATAAGAAAGTAATTTGTTGTAAGAATGCAATTTTACAATACAGTTTCATAAACATACCAAGATAATTATGGATATTTAACATTTAGAAAGTCTATTATGAATGAGAATTTGTACATGAAACAGAAATAAAGTTAATGGTAAATAAAGTAATAACCAATTCAGGTAATAATTAGTTGTTTGAGATATGGTTGTTCTTTGTGAGGGTTTATTTGAATAGGATTTTGCGGAATCTAGTATATTCCTGAATATTTCTTATTTTGGGTGGTAAAGAGGTTCCATCATTTGGTCCCTAGGTAAGTGAAGTTTGCAGAGTGGACAGTATTCTAGATCTCGTTTCTGCAATTTGGGAGGTGTAGTCCGAGATAGTTTCTTGCTTCTTATTTAGTGTTTGTTCGAGGTACATTTATTGATGATACCTTATAGTCTGGAGCTGTGCCATTTAGGATTTTAAAAATAAAGGTACACAATTTGAAGGTGATTCTTGCTTTGATGGGAAGCCAGTGTAATTTGATTAATAAAGGATAGGCACTTTCAAAACAAGAGATTTTGTATATAATCCTGGCTGCAGAGTTTTCAGCTGTTTGGAGTTTTTTCAACAGTGTTGGGCAGGATTGTACTCCTTACAACCAGCATATATGTCATTACAATAATCGATTTGTGATAATGTTAATGGTCGTACCAATAGTCTGAATGTTTCTGATGAGAAATAGGGTCTGATCCTTCTTAGTTTCCAAAGAGATCTGAAAGATTTTGTGATTAATGAGGAAACTTGAGTATCAAAAGTTAAATCTTTATCTATAATTATACCTAGAATTTTCAGATTATTGTCAGTGGCGAATGAAGTGTTGTCAATTGTGAAACTGTTGCAGTCGTTTTGCTCAAATAGGTTGGTAATATCCATGAATTTAGTTTTTTCTTTATTTAGCATTAGTTTGGATTCTGAGGCCCAGGTTTCCATCAAATTTAAGATTGAATTAGATTAGCATCACCCCTCATACTGAAAATTGATTTCTCCTTGTTTATAGGACGTAATGGAGATAATCAGATGTGTCTAGTGGACACTGAATTAACATCAGTTGTAAACAAAACCACTGGAAATGTTAGAGCTCTTGATGTACTGAGCAAGATTGACAAATTAAAGAGTAGTAAATCACCTGCACCAGATGGCATACATCCAAGGGTACTCAAAGAACTCAAGCATGAAATTTCTGATCTGCTGTTAGTAATATGTAACGTGTTGTTAAAATAGTCAGTAGTACCTGATGATGAGACGCCAATTTTTAAAATGGGTTCTAGGGGTGATCCAGGAAATTATAGACCGGTTAGCCTGACATCGGTGCCGGGCAAAATAGTGGAAACTATTATAAAGAATAACATTATAGAACATGTAGACAAACATGGTTTAATGGGACAGTCAGTATGAGTTCAGCTGAGGGAAGTCTTGCCCCACCAATTTGCTTCATTTCTTTGAAGGCGTGAATAAATATGTGGCTAAAGGTGAGCTGGTTGATGTAGTGTATCTAGATTTTCAGAAAGCTTTTGATTAATTTTCTCAGGAGTATCTCATGAGGAACTTTAAGAGTCATGGGATAGGAGGCAAGGTTCTGGTGTGGATAAAGATTGGCTATTGGACAGAAAACAGAGGGTAGGGTTAAATGGTCATTTCTCTCAGTGGAGGAGAGGGAACAGTGGAGAGCCACAGGGATCTGTACTGAGACCTATACTATTTAACATATTTATAAGTGATAAGGAATTCGGAACGTCGAGTGAGGTGATCAAATTTGCAGATGATACAAAACTATTCAAGATTGTTAAAACTTGTGGACTGTGAAATATTGTTGGAAGACCTTAGGAAACTGGAAGACTGAGTGTCCAAAAGGCAGATAAAATTTAGGGGTACTGTATGTTTACTAAGGTGCATTAGCATTTTTAGCATGCCTTTAAAATTAAGGCTCATTAAACGCTAATGCGCCTATACATTTCTATGGGCTCATTAGCGTTTAATGTATGTTAACCATTAACACACATTTACCATGCTAACGCGCTTATAGCGCACCTTAGTAAACATATGCATTAATGTGGACAATTGCAAGGTGATGCAGATTGGAAAGAATAATCCGAATCACAGTTACCTGATGCTAGGGTCCACCTTGGGGATCAGCTCTCAAGAAAAAGATCTAGGTGTCATTGTAGATAATACACTGAAATCTTGTGCTCAGTGTGCGGTGGCAGCCAAAAAAAATCAAACAGGATGCTAGGAATTATTAGGAAAAGGATGGTGAATAAGACTGAAAATACTATAATGCCTTTGTTTCACTCCATGGTGCATCCGCACCTTGAGTATTGCATTCAATTCCGGTTGCCGTATCTCAAAAAATATATAACGGAATTAGAAAAGGTTCTGAGGCAGTGGGCAAAGAAAGTGTTAACTCTGAGAAATGATATTAAAAGCTTGAAGTTAGAATTCTAACTTTTTACTTTGCAACTAAAGTGAAGGTATGCCAGATGGTTCATATTATCTCAATGTCTGGCTTGGCTGAGCCAAAGGTTAAAAAGGTCAGAGAAAGGAATTTCTTTCACCCTTGTGAATAATGAATGCTAGCTCAACATTTGTATACTGTTAGACATATTGTAGTTTAAGAATAGGCTGAAATACTATTTAGAAGTGCTTAATATGTAGATATTCCTGATATTTAGAATATGTCTTATAAGAAATACTGATTCTGTGTATTCTGTGTAGTTAATAGGTAGGAAACCTTTTTAAATTCTGTATCAATTCTTTGTCTGATGTTTCTAAGCAAAGACTGTAGTGAAGAGGCCAACATGTGGTTTGACTTAGCCATAGTTCTGGCTGGTTCAATGTATAAGCTGATAGGTGAAAAAGGTCAGGAAAAGTCTTGATTAATTATAGCTAAGTGTAGGACTGGCCTCCTGAAAGTAATAACAGACCATAGCCGTATGCTATTAAGTAAGACTGACTTTTGACCTCTTTAATGAATGCCAGAGTTTAGTTAGCAGTTAGTATGAACCAGACTAGGAATATGAGAATAACCAATCTCACTAGGGCCTCTTGGTCTCTAAGGGAACCCAGTTTAAGCTATAGATGAGACATTAATCATAAGGAAAATATAAGAGTTCTGGAGACCAAATGTCTGGCTTAAGGGGCCCCAGGTTAGAGGTCAGTTTGAGGAATACCAAACCTATGTAACTGATATTTCAAAAGTAATGATTGGTTGAGGCAAAGTGACCAATCTATTCCTTAACCAATTGGAGAGTAAGGGGGGGGCCAGGATAGGAGGGGGCTTAGAACAGTATTTAAGTAGGAGCAGAAGCAGTTTACGTCAGAAGGAGCTCAGAAGAAAGAGAAGGACAGAAGGAACAGACAGAAGAAGGAGAAGACAGCATAAGAAGAGAAGCAGCTGAGACAAAGACACAGAGAGCTGAGAGAAAGACACAAAGAGAAGAAGAGACTTAATGCTGATGTCCTGCTTTGTTTGCTGGCAAATAAAGAAGATTTCTCTCTCATTCTGGTGTGTGCTGTCTGACTCCTGAAGTATCACAAATTCATGCATCCATTCCTGCAACAGTTCAAAAAAGAGTAACTAAAATGACAAGGGGGGATGGAACTCCTCTCATATGAGGAAAGGCTAAAGAGGTTAGGGCTCATCAGCTTGGAAAAGAGATGGATGAGGGGAGATATAATTGAGATCTACAAAATCATAAATGGTGTAGAACGAGTAGAAATAAATCGATTTTTTACTCGTTCCTAAAGTAGAAAGACAAGGGGACAATCAAGGAAGTTACATGGAAATACTTTTAAAACAAATAGGTGGAAATATTTTTTCACTCAACGAATAGTTAAGCTCTGGAACTCTTTGCTAGAGGAGGTGGTAACAGCGGTTAGTGTATCTGGGTTTTAAAAAGGTTTGTACAAATTCCTGGATGAAAAGTCCATAATCTGCTATTGAAACAGACATGGGAAGCAACTGCTTGCCCTGGGATTTGTAGTATGGAGTGTTTCCACAATTTGGGGTTCTGCCAGGTACTTGTGACCTGGCTTGGCCACTGTTTGGAAAACAGGATACTGGGCTAGATGGACCATTGGTCTGACCCAGTATGGCTACTCTTATGTTCTTACGATAGGTGTACTATCCTGCCCAACACCTTCCTTCTCTCTTCCCTTTCTTAATCTCTGTATATTACTAATTGTATCTGATATCCTGGAATGACTATGTCATAACAAAACTCTGTAAGCCACATTGAGCCTGCAAATAGATGGGAAAATGTGGGATACAAATGCAATAAATAAATAACATCGTGTATGCCAGTCTAACCCTTACCCAGATTAAATGTATTCAAACTCTCCAGAACTCTGTAGCAAGACTTCTGTGCAGGGTTAAAAAGTGTGATCATGTCACTCTATTGCTGATTCATTTACACTGGTTCTCTGTCCATTATCACATTCTATCTATCTGCTTTAATACCTCCCTCACGTACTTTAAACTGTCTGGACTCAAATCAGCTTGTTCTTCCAAGCCCAGAACAAGTCCCAGAACAGTGCCTATTTGCGGATGATACTAAGATTTGCAACAGAGTGGACACCCGGGAGGGAGTGGAAAGCATGAAAAGGGATCTGAGGAAGCTAGAAGAATGGTCTAAGGTTTGGCAATTAAAATTCAATGCGAAGAAATGCAAAGTGATGCATTTAGGGAGTAGAAACCCACGAGAGACGTATGTGTTAGGCGGTGAGAGTCTGATAGGTACTGAGGGGGGAGAGGGATCTTGGGGTGATAGTATCCGAGGATCTGAAGGCGACGAAACAGTGTGACAAGGCGGTGGCCGTAGCGAGAAGGTTGCTAGGCTGTATAGAGAGAGGTGTGATCAGCAGAAGAAAGGAAGTGTTGATGCCCCTGTACAAGTCGTTGGTGAGGCCCCACCTGGAGTATTGTGTTCAGTTTTGGAGGCCGTACCTTGCGAAGGATGTTAAAAAAATTGAAGCGGTGCAAAGAAAAGCTACAAGAATGGTATGGGATTTGCGTTCCAAGACGTATGACCAAAGACTTGCTAACCTGAACATGTATACCCTGGAGGAAAGGAGGAACAGGGGTGATATGATACAGACGTTCAGATACTTGAAAGGTATTAATCCGCAAAAAAATCTTTTCCGGAGATGGGAAGGCGGTAGAACGAGAGGACATGAAATGAGATTGAAGGGGGGCAGACTCAAAAAAGATGTCAGGAAGTATTTTTTCACGGAGAGGGTGGTGGATGCTTGGAATGCCCTCCCGCGGGAGGTGGTGGAGATGAAAACGGTAACGGAATTCAAACATGCGTGGGATATGCATAAAGGAATCCTGTGCAGCAGGAATGGATCCTCAGAAGCTTAGCCGAAATTGGGTGGCGGAGCAGGTGGGGGAAGAGAGGTTAGTGGTTGGGAGGCGAGGATAGTGGAGGGCAGACTTATACGGTCCGTGCCAGAGCCGGTGATGGGAAGCGGGACTGGTGGTAGGGAGGCGGGAAATACTGCTGGGCAGACTTGTACGGTCTGTGCCCTGAAAAAGGCAAGTACAAATCAAGGTAAGGTATACACATGAGTTTATCTTGTTGGGCAGACTGGATGGACCATGCACGTCTTTTTCTGCCGTCATCTACTATGTTACTATGTTAGCTCGTCATGAATCCACTCACCACTCTGCTTTCCTTTGTCTAGCATCAAAGCTCTGGAATGATTTTCCTCCATACATACGAAACAAAATTTCATTATCCAACTTCAAGTTCCTACTAAAGGCCCACTTCTTTACTTCTGCCTTTAATGTCACTTTACAGTACCTACTTTCTTTTCACCGAGGAGATGTCTGGCAAGCCTGTTAGAATTTTATTTTTATTATTGTAATCAGTGAATTCTGTGTGAGAGGAGTTTTCGTTCCTTTCATTAATGGAGTTCCTTTTTTCTTTTATTATGTATTGTATATTTTAGTATTGTACACTGCTTAGATCTGTCATGTCAGAATTAACGGTATAGCAAGTCTCCATAAATAAAAGCATTTATTTATTAAATATACAGTATTTATTAGTCACCTCATCTTCAACAGCCTTGAAGCAGCATAGAAATGATAAACCAGCAGATAGTACATAAAAAGTTTTCTTTAACCAACAGCTAACTCCATCCTGTCTATACCAACGCCTAAAACATGTCACTGACAGCTGTTAAGGGACCAGTCTGAAGTGGAATGAAGTGAATAAATGAATATTAAATTGTGAGAGTGCTGACTTCTAAAGCAGAACTTAGTATTCAGCCCAGCTCTATTTGTACATCATTACCTTTATTTTAGGTTGTTGCATAAATATATTATAAGGCTGATTTTGCATAGGGCCTCTAGGCAGAACTTGAAATGTCAAAGTCAAGACATTCACAGTTTTCTGGATATTTTACAAAAGGCTTTTGTAAACTACATAGAAGAAGACTTTAAAGTACAGTACCGTCATATCCAGCGGGAATAGTCATTTAGTAAATAGCGTGCCCAAAAATAGAATAGCTTCACTAGGGGCTTTGAAAATCTGTTATCATTTACATAGGTAGGTGCTAAAGAGATAAGTATCAGTGCTTCAGTGCCTAAATGCTGGATTTCACAAAACTGAATGTCCAGGAAAAGGCAATTTAGGAGTCAATTAAAAAAAAAAATGGGGGGGTGGGGGGGAATACTGTTGCTTTTTTTTCAGGGTTTCCTTCCTGTTATTTTTTTTCTTTCTTTCTCCTTTAAGAGAGCAATATGCAAATTAGACACATGGATTGTTAAGGGTGTCTGTGTGTGCTTTTTCCATTTTCTTTGGAATATTTCTGTATTAATTGCATATTCTGGTGTATTTATGCAGTGATGTAAATTTACTGTAAATTTAAATTGTTTTACATTCAAATGTTTTTTTTATTGCTTGGTGAAACACAACAAATGAACAAGACAACCTCAACCAGTCTCAGCACAGGAGATATATATTATTTCTAGTTAAAAAATTCAGTATGGTTTTAGATGTCTGAAAACTGGCATTTAGATATCCATATTGCATGGGCATCCAGTTCTCAATTTTATAAAACCAGGATATGGATGTCTTAAACTGCAGTATGTCCATATAGCAAGAGTCATGGTCTTGGCATAGTTTGGATGGGACTAAGGAGGGGCCATAGATGGACATCCAACTAAGACCTACTTATTTATAAAGGCGTACAATAAAGATTCCCCATAACGATTTGACTTCCTAATTATTCCAATCACAACTATTAAGGAACCCTCCTATCTGTTCATCCTAATTACATCCTCATGACTGAATATTCTCCGAGGACAAGCAGGCTGCTTGTTCTCACTGATGGGTGACGTCCACGGCAGCCCCTCCAATCGGAAACTTCACTAGCAAAGTCCTTTGCTAGCCCTCGCGCGCCCGCGCGCACCGCGCATGCGCGGCCGTCTTCCCGCCCGAAACCGGCTCGAGCCGGCCAGTCTTCTTTTGTCCACACTCGGTACGGTCGTGTTTTCGCCGTGTCGAGCCCCGGAAAGTCGACCTCGCGCGTCCAATTTGTTTTGAGCGTGTTTTTTTCCTTCGGGAAAGCTTTACCTTAGTCGGGAAGTGCTCCGGAAACCCCTCGCCGGGTTTCGTGTAAATCCTCCCCGTACTTCCAGCTTTTTTGCCCCGGTAAGTTTTCTTTCGTCGTCGGGGAAGGCCTCTTTTCGGCCTCGGTCGAGATTTTTTCTCCCTCTAAATTTGGTGCTTCAAATTTCGCCATTTCGGCTTTTGATTTCGCCGGCGTGATTTTTCCGCCCATGACATCGAAGCCTTCCAGCGGCTTCAAGAAGTGCACCCAGTGCGCCCGGGTTATCTCGCTCACTGATCGACACTCGTCGTGTCTTCAGTGTCTGGGGGCCGAGCACCGCCCTCAGAACTGCAGTCTGTGTTCCCTGCTTCAAAGGCGGACTCAGGTAGCGAGACTAGCCCAGTGGAACGTGTTGTTCTCGGGCTCTTCGTCGGCATCGGCACCGGGATCTTCGAGTGCATCGACGTCGTCAGCGTCCAGACCATCTTCCTCGGCCGCCCCTGCATCGAGTGCATCGAGGCATCGGGCCTCTGCATCGGCGCCGAGACATCGGATAGCTGCATCGACGTCGGTGGTACCAGGACCTCGTCTGCTGATGTCGTCGGACGGTGGTGCATCGGGTGGAGTGCAGGTGAGGGCTGTCCATTCCCCCTGCTGGTGGCGGTGAGCCCTCGGGTGGGTCTCCTCCTACCCTGAGGGCTCCTGCGGTACAGCCCCCCCGAGATCGACCTTCTTCAGTCTCGGCCCCGAGGAAGCGACGGATGGATTCGACGTCCTCCTCGTCGGTGCCGGGGAGCTCCGGTGACATGCTTCGGAAGAAATCGAAGAAGCATCGACACCGGTCTCCTCCCCGTGTCGGCACCGAGAGCTCTGGGTCGCTGAGGGAGTCGGCACCCAGCAGGCATCGGCACCGAGAGGACCGCTCACCCTCTGTTCAGGAGGTGTCGATGCGCTCCGCTCTGGACAGCCCGGAACAGCCTCCACGCCCGGAACAGGTACTGACGTCGACGCCTGCATCGACCTCTCAGCCTTTCTCTGCAGCCACTCTAAACGAGAGCCTCCGGGCCGTTCTCCCAGAGATTCTGGGAGAGCTGTTGCGCCCTACCCCTCCGGTACCGGCGGTGCTTGCGCCACCGGTACCGTCGAGCGTGGCGCCGGCTGGCCCATCGCCCAGGTTGAGGTCCCCGACGTCGGTACCGCGTGCGGTGCCGACCGCGGCCACCTCCCAGGAAGGCTCCCCGACTACGTCGGCGGAGGGAGCTTCGCCGATGCGGGCGAGGGAGTCTACCTCTCGACGCCCCCATCGTGGACGGGGTTCCACGGAGTCGAGCAGGGCGAGGTTGCAGACACAGGTCCGTGAGCTTGTGTCTGACACCGAGGGTGAGGCCTCGTGGGAGGAAGAGGAAGATCCCAGATATTTCTCTGACGAGGAGTCTGCGGGTCTTCCGTCTGTTCCCACTCCCTCTCCTGAGAGACAGCTTTCTCCTCCCGAGAGTCTGTCTTTTGCCTCCTTTGTCCGGGAGATGTCTACGGCCATCCCCTTCCCGGTGGTTGTGGAGGACGAGCCCAGGGCTGAAATGTTTGAGCTCCTGGACTATCCTTCTCCACCTAAGGAAGCGTCCACTGTTCCCTTGCACCATGTCCTGAAGAAGACATTGCTTGCGAACTGGACCAAGCCATTAACTAATCCCCACATTCCCAAGAAGATCGAGTCCCAGTACCGGATCCATGGGGACCCAGAGCTGATGCGCACTCAGTTGCCTCATGACTCTGGAGTTGTGGATTTGGCCCTAAAGAAGGCTAAGAGTTCTAGGGAACATGCTTCGGCGCCCCCGGGCAAGGACGCTAGAACCTTAGACTCCTTTGGGAGGAAGGCCTACCATTCCTCTATGCTCGTGTCCAAGATCCAGTCTTACCAGCTCTACACGAGCATACACATGCGGAACAATGTGCGACAGTTGGCGGGCTTGGTTGATGCTCTTCCCCCTGAGCAAGCCAAGCCTTTTCAGGAGGTGGTCAGGCAGCTGAAGGCGTGCAGAAAATTCCTGGCCAGAGGAGTTTATGACACTTTTGATGTTGCGTCCAGGGCCGCTGCTCAAGGTGTGGTGATGCGCAGGCTCTCATGGCTGCGTGCCGCCGACCTGGAGAATAGAATCCAGCAGCGGATTGCGGACTCGCCTTGCCGTGCGGATAACATTTTTGGCGAAAAAGTCGAACAGGTGGTAGAGTCTCTCCACCAGCGGGACACCGCATTCGACAAGTTCGCCCGCCGGCAGCCTTCAGCTTCTACCTCTACAGGTAGACGATTTTTCGGGGGAAGGAAGACTGTTCCCTATACTTCTGGCAAGCGTAGGTACAATCCTCCTTCCCGACAGCCTGCGGCCCAGGCTAAGCCCCAGCGCGCTCGCTCTCGTCAGCAGCGTGCGAATCAGCAAGGCCCCGCGGCTCCCCAGCAAAAGCAAGGGGCGAGCTTTTGACTGGCTCCAGCAGAGCATAGCCGACATCCAAGTGTCAGTGCCGGGCGACCTGCCTGTCGGAGGGAGGTTGAAAGCTTTTCACCAAAGGTGGCCTCTCATAACCTCCGATCAGTGGGTTCTCCAAATAGTCCGGCAAGGATACACCCTCAATTTGGCCTCACAACCTCCAAATTGTCCACCGGGAGCTCAGTCCTACAGCTTCCAGCACAAGCAGGTACTTGCAGAGGAACTCTCCGCCCTTCTCAGCGCCAATGCGGTCGAGCCCGTGCCATCCGGGCAAGAAGGGCTGGGATTCTATTCCAGGTACTTCCTTGTGGAAAAGAAAACAGGGGGGATGCGTCCCATCCTAGACCTAAGGGCCCTGAACAAATATCTCGTAAAAGAAAAGTTCAGGATGCTTTCCCTGGGCACCCTTCTCCCCATGATTCAGCAAAACGATTGGCTATGCTCTCTGGACTTGAAGGATGCCTACACACACATCCCGATACTGCCAGCTCACAGACAGTATCTGCGATTTCAGCTGGGCACACGCCACTTCCAGTACTGTGTGCTACCCTTTGGGCTCGCCTCTGCGCCCAGGGTGTTCACAAAGTGCCTAGCTGTGGTAGCAGCGGCGCTTCGCAGGCTGGGGGTGCACGTGTTCCCATATCTCGACGATTGGCTGGTGAAGAACACATCCGAGGCAGGAGCCCTGCAGTCCATGCAGATGACTATTCGCCTCCTGGAGCTACTGGGGTTTGTGATAAATTACCCAAAGTCCCATCTTCTCCCAGTGCAGAAACTCGAATTCATCGGAGCCCTGCTGGATTCTCGGACGGCTCGCGCCTATCTCCCAGAGACGAGAGCCAACAACTTGCTGTCCCTCGTCTCGCGGGTGCGAGCGTCCCAGCAGATCACAGCTCGGCAGATGTTGAGATTGCTGGGCCACATGGCCTCCACAGTTCATGTGACTCCCATGGCCCGCCTTCACATGAGATCTGCTCAATGGACCCTAGCCTCCCAGTGGTATCAGGCCGCTGGGGGTCTAGAGGACGTGATCCACCTGTCCACGAGTTTTCTCGAATCCCTGTATTGGTGGACGATTTGCTCCAATTTGACTCTGGGACGTCCCTTCCAAGTTCCTCAGCCACAAAAAGTGCTGACCACGGATGCGTCTCTCCTGGGATGGGGAGCTCATGTCGATGGTCTTCACACCCAAGGAAGGTGGTCCCTCCAAGAAAGCGATCTACAGATCAACCTTCTGGAGTTGCGAGCGATCTGGAACGCTCTGAAGGCTTTCAGAGATCGGCTGTCCCACCAAATTATCCAAATTCAGACAGACAATCAGGTTGCCATGTACTATGTCAACAAGCAGGGGGGCACCGGATCTCGCCCCCTGTGTCAGGAAGCCGTCAGCATGTGGCTCTGGGCTCGCCGTCAAGGCATGGTGCTCCAAGCCACATATCTGGCAGGCGTAAACAACAGTCTGGCCGACAGGTTGAGCAGGATTATGCAACCTCACGAGTGGTCGCTCAATTCCCGTGTAGTGCGACAGATCTTCCAGGCGTGGGGCACCCCCCTGGTGGATCTCTTCGCATCTCAAGTGAACCACAAGGTCCCTCAGTTCTGTTCCAGGCTTCAGGCCCACGGCAGACTGGCGTCGGATGCCTTCCTCCTGGATTGGGGGGAGGGCCTCCTGTATGCTTATCCTCCCATCCCTCTGGTGGGGAAGACTTTGTTGAAACTCAAGCAAGACCGAGGCACCATGATTCTGATTGCTCCTTTTTGGCCGCGTCAGATCTGGTTCCCCCTTCTTCTGGAGTTATCCTCCGAAGAACCGTGGAGATTGGAGTGTTTTCCGACCCTCATCACGCAGGACGAAGGGGCTCTTCTGCATCCCAACCTCCAGTCCCTGGCTCTCACGGCCTGGATGTTGAGGGCGTAGACTTTGCCTCTTTGGGTCTGCCAGAGGGTGTCTCCCGCATCTTGCTTGCTTCCAGGAAAGACTCCACCAAGAGAAGTTACTTCTTTCATTGGAGGAGGTTTGCCGTCTGGTGTGACAGCAAGGCCCTAGATCCTCGCTCTTGTCCTACACAGACCCTGCTTGAATACCTTCTGCACTTGTCTGAGTCTGGTCTGAAGACCAACTCCGTAAGAGTTCACCTTAGTGCAATCAGTGCATACCATTACCAAGTGGAAGGTAAGCCGATCTCAGGACAGCCTTTAGTTGTTCGCTTCATGAGAGGTTTGCTTTTGTCAAAGCCCCCTGTCAAGCCTCCTACAGTGTCATGGGATCTCAATGTCGTTCTCACCCAGCTGATGAAACCTCCTTTTGAGCCACTGGATTCATGCCATCCGAAGTACTTGACCTGGAAGGTCATTTTCTTGGTGGCAGTTACTTCGGCTCGTAGAGTCAGTGAGCTTCAGGCCCTGGTAGCCCAGGCCCCGTACACTAAATTTCATCACAACAGAGTAGTCCTCCGCACTCACCCTAAGTTCCTGCCAAAGGTCGTGTCGGAGTTCCATCTGAACCAGTCAATTGTCTTGCCAACATTCTTTCCCCGTCCTCATTCCTGCCCTGCTGAACGTCAGCTGCACACATTGGACTGCAAGAGAGCATTGGCCTTCTATCTGGAGCGGACACAGCCCCACAGACAGTCCGCCCAATTGTTTGTTTCTTTTGATCCCAATAGGAGGGGAGTGGCTGTAGGGAAACGCACCATATCCAATTGGCTAGCAGATTGCATTTCCTTCACTTACGCCCAGGCGGGGCTGGCTCTTGAGGGTCATGTCACGGCTCATAATGTTAGAGCCATGGCTGCGTCGGTAGCCCACTTGAAGTCAGCCTCCATTGAAGAAATTTGCAAAGCTGCGACGTGGGCTTCTGTCCACACATTCACATCCCATTACTGCCTGCAGCAGGATACCCGACGCGACAGTCGGTTCGGGCAGTCAGTTCTTCAGAACCTGTTTGGGCTTTAGGATCCAACTCCACCCCCCGAGGGCCCTGTTTGTTCTGTTCCAGGCTGCACTCTCAGTTAGTTGGTAAATTTTTTAGGTCAATCTCAGTTATGGCCTCGCCGTTGCGAGGCCCAATTGACCAATGTTGTTGTTTTGAGTGAGCCTGGGGGCTAGGGATACCCCATCAGTGAGAACAAGCAGCCTGCTTGTCCTCGGAGAAAGCGAATGCTACATACCTGTAGAAGGTATTCTCCGAGGACAGCAGGCTGATTGTTCTCACCAACCCGCCCGCCTCCCCTTTGGAGTTGTGTCTTCCCTTGGAGTGTATTGTCTTGCTACATACTGGACTGGCCGGCTCGAGCCGGTTTCGGGCGGGAAGACGGCCGCGCATGCGCGGTGCGCGCGGGCTAGCAAAGGACTTTGCTAGTGAAGTTTCCGATTGGAGGGGCTGCCGTGGACGTCACCCATCAGTGAGAACAATCAGCCTGCTGTCCTCGGAGAATACCTTCTACAGGTATGTAGCATTCGCTTTATATCTTGTCCTGATATCATGATGTTATGTTGATTTTTCAATCCACTTCCAATCCAATATGATTTACTTATGCACTCTTATTTGTAATAATTGTAAAATTATTATTCTGTTAATATGATTGCTTTGATATTCTATGTACCCATCTGTATCTATATTTTGAAATTCTTATCCTATAATGTGTACATGTTGCTATAACATTTTGTAAGCCACATTGAGCCTGCAAATAGGTGGGGAAACGTGGGATACAAGTGTAGCAAATAAATACTGCAGAAGTGGAAGGGACATCCATGTCCAAAAATTGGATGTCCATATTTAGACCTCATAGTTGGCACGTCCAGGTTACAGAAAGGTACTCCAATTGAGCAGTTCTCTACTAGAGGGAGTAAGGGAAGTTACAGTAGGTGTTTTTCTATCCCTGGAGGGATCACAATTAAAAAAAAAAATGAAAAGAAATGAAAACAGTTTACAAAGAGCTGTAATGAGATTTGAACCTATCACCTCTGGTTTTCAATTCATGAGGTTACTCTTCCAGATTGACACTTGGGTGGCCATTTTTTATGAAATAGGAAAGGGAATAGGACTTGACATACTTCCTTTCTGTGGTTACAATCAAAGTAGTTTATATATCATATATAGGTAGCCAACATATATTGGAGCCAACTTTTCAAAATGATTGGGGGTGCTAAACCCAATGGAAATGACCCCTCCCTGGACACAGTCAATTAGTCACAGAGCTGGCTCCTATGGGTACTTATTTTGCACCTGGAGCAATGGAGGATTAAGGGCCCCTTTTACGAAGCTGCAGAAAAAGGGGGCCTGCGCTGGTATTGGCACATGGTTTTGACTTCTGCCGAGGCCCCCCTTTTACCACAGGGGGTAAAAGGTAGGTCTTTTTTTTTTTAGGAAATGGCCATGCGGCAAGTGAAGCCATTTCGGTGGGGGGAGGGGGGTTAGCCCTTACTGCCACCCACTGAGGTGGTGGTAGTGGCTCCCACGCTAACCTGGTGGTAACCGGTACTGCTGAGTACATACCGGAGCTACAAAAATAAATATATTTTTTGTAGTGCCAGATATGATGGCACACTGGGGGGTGGGAACTACCACTGGGCTGCTGCGGTAGCCCGGTGGTACTTCGTTTTTAGCGACTGATATGCCTGCGTTGGGCTTACCACCACTTTGTAAAAGGGGCCCTAAGTGACTTGATCAGAGTCACAAATAGCTGTAGTGGGAATTGAACCCAGTTCTGCAGGTTCTCAGGTTACTGAACTAACCAGTTGGCTACTCCTCCACTTTGACTGGTCCTATGTTGTCACCCAGATGCCCATGCCCCTTGCTTTGCACCATTCATTGTTTGGATGTTTCAGTTTGTAAAATGGATGCCCATGATGGATGTAGCCAGCATATGGATGTCCATTTCTCATGTATTTTAGAACAAGCTGTATGTCAGGAACTCCTGTTTTAAAATACATGAGAAATGAACGTTCATATGTGACATACAGACTTGGAAGTCTATATTCTCCAAGGACAAGCAGGCTGCTTGTTCTCACTGATAGGTGACGTCCACGGCAGCCCCCAAGATTGGAAATCTCCCTAGCAACAGAAGTTTGCTAGAGCCTTCGATTGCACGCAGGTGCAGCCATCGGCTTCCTGCCCGTCGCGCAAGAGTCCCGTCAGTTTTTTCTTTTTCCGCGGTAGAGAGCGGTTGTGTTGATAGCTGTCTCTCTCTGTGCCCGAGAAAAAGCCTTCGTTTTTAGTCAATCTCTCCCACGGGGTGCCTTCAGCATCTACCTCATCAGGCAGACGTTTTTTCCTGGGAAGGCAGAATGCTCCCTATGCTTACAAAAAGCGTAGGTACAATCCACCTTCTTGACAGCCTTCTCAGGCTCAACCCCAACACGCTCGTTCTCGTCAACAGCACGCGCCTAGACATCCCCCCGCAGCTCCCCAGCAAAAGCAAGGGACGGGCTTTTAACTGGCTCCAGTTGAACATAACCGCTATCAAAAGTGTCTGTGCCGGATGATCTGCCGATCGGGGGGAGGTAAAAATTGTTTCACCAAAGGTGGCCTCTCATAACCTCCGATCGGTGGGTTCTCCAAATAGTCCGGCTAGGATACTCCTTCAATTTGATCTCCATACCTCCAAATTGCCCAATGGGAGCTCAGTTCTTCAGCTTCCAGCAGAGGCAGGTACTTGCAGAGGAACTCTCTGCCCTTCTCAGCGCCAGTGCGGTCGAGCATGTTCCACTAGGGCAAGAAGGGCTGGGATTCTATTTCAGGGACTTCCTTGTGCAAAAGAAAACAGGGGGGATGTGTCCCATCCTAGACCTAAGGGCCCTGAACAAATATCTGGTCCGAGACAAGTTCAGGATGCTTCTTCCCATGATTCAGAAAAACGACTGGCTATGCTCTCTGGACTTAAAGGATGCTTATACGCACATTCCGATACTGCCAGCTCACAGGCAGTATCTACAATTCCGTCTGGGAACACAGCATTTTCAGTATTGTGTGCTGCCCTTTGGGCTCACGTCTGCGCCCAGGGTGTTTACCAAATGCCTGGCGGTAGTTGCAGCGTCGCTATGCAGACTGGGAGTACATGTGTTCCCCTATCTCGACGATTGGCTGGTGAAGAACACTTCAGAGGCAGGAGCTCTGCTGTCCATGCAGATGACTATTCAACTCCTGGATCTACTGGGGTTTGTCATAAATTACCCAAAGTCCCATCTTCTTCCAGTCCAAAAACTAGAATTCATAGGAGCTCTGCTGGATTCACAGACGGCTCATGCCTATCTTCCAGAGGTGAGAGCGGACAACCTTCTGTCTCTTGTTTCCTTGGTCAGAGCGTCTCAGCAGGTCCCAGCTCGGCAGATGTTGAGACTACTAGGCCATATGGCCGCCTCAGTCCATGTGACTCCCATGGCCCGTCTTCACATGCGATCAGCTCAATGGACCCT
The DNA here is from genome assembly GCF_901765095.1 of Microcaecilia unicolor. Taxonomy (NCBI): domain Eukaryota; kingdom Metazoa; phylum Chordata; class Amphibia; order Gymnophiona; family Siphonopidae; genus Microcaecilia; species Microcaecilia unicolor. Next base: position 308,531,281 of record NC_044032.1, read on the forward strand.
AGCTTCTCAGTGGTTTCAGGTCACAGGGGATCTAGAGGATGCAATCCAGCTACCCACCAAATTTCGCAATTCCCTTCAGTGGTGGCCAATTCGATCCAATTTGACTTTGGGATGTCCCTTCCAAATTCCTCAGCTGCAAAAAGTGCTGACTACGGATGCATCTCTCCTGGGGTGGGAGCCTATGTAGACGGGCTTCACACTCAAGGAGCTTGGTCCCTCCAGGAATCAGGTCTTCAGATCAATCTCCTGGAGTTGCGAGCGATCTGGAACGCTCTAAGGGCTTTCAGAGATCGGCTGCCTAATCAAATTATTCAAATTCAGACAGACAATCAGGTTGCCATGTAAAACGTGAACAAGCAGGGGGGCACCAGATCTCACCCCCTGTGTCGGGAAGCCGTCCAGATGTGGCTGTGGGCTCGCGCTCACGGCATGCTTCTCCAAGCCAGGTATCTGGCAGGCGTAAACAACAGTCTGGCCGACAGGTTGAGCAGGATAATGCAACCTCACGAGTGGTTGCTCAACTCATGCGTGGTACGCAGGATCTTCCGAGCGTGGGGCACCCCCTCAGTGGATCTTCTTGCCAATCAGACCAATCACAAGGTCCCTCAGTTCTGTTCCAGACTTCAGGCCCACGGCAGGCTAGTGTCGGATGCTTTTCTCCTTCATTGGGGGAGAGGCCTCCTGTATGCATATCCTCCCACACCTCTGGTGGGGAAGACTTTGCTGAAACTCAAGCAAGACTGCGGAACCATGATTCTGGGAGCTCCTTTCTGGCAGCATCAGATCTGGTTCCCTCTTCTTCTGCAGTTGTCTTCTGAAGAACCGTGGAGATTGGAGTATTTTCCAACCCTCATTACTCAGAACGAGGGGGCGCTTCTGCATTCCAACCTTCAGTCTCTGGCTCTCACAGCCTGGATGTTGAGGGCGTAGAGTTTGCTTCCTTGTGCCTTTCTGAGGGTGTCTCCCGAGTCTTGCTTGCTTCCAGGAAGATTCCACTAAGAAGAGTTATTCTTTCAAATGGAGGAGGTTTGCCGTCTGGTGTGACAGCAAGGCCCTAGATCCTTGCTCTTGTCCTACACAGACCCTGCTTGAATACCTTCTACATTTGTCAGAGTCTGGTCTCAAGACCAACTCCGTAAAGGTTCACATTAGTGCTATTAGTGTAGTGTACATCAACTTGTAGAGGGTAAGCCTATCTCTGGACAGCCTTTAGTTGTTTGCTTCATGAGAGGTTTGCTTTTGTCAAAGCCCCCTGTCAAACCTCCACCAGTGTCATGGGATCTCAATGTCATTCTCACCAAGCTGATGAAGCCTCCTTTTGAGCCACTGAATTCCTGCCATCTGAAGTATTTGACCTGGAAGGTCATTTTCTTGGTGGCTGTTACTTCAGCTTGTAGAGTCAGTGAGCTTCAAGCCTTGGTAGCCCATGCTCCTTATACTAAGTTTCATCATAACAGGGTAGTCCTCCGCACGCACCCTAAGTTCTTGCCGAAGGTGGTGTTGGAGTTTCATCTGAACCAGTCAGTTGTCTTGCCAACATTTTTCTCCGTCCTCATACCCGCCCTGCTGAACGTCAGTTGCATACATTGGACTGCAAGAGAGCATTGGCCTTCTATGTAGAGCGGACAGCAGACCCCACCAGAAGGGGAGTTGCTGTCGGGAAACGTACCATTTCAAATTGGCTAGCAGATTGCATTTCCTTCACTTACGCTCAAGCTGGGCTGACTCTTGAGGGTCATGTCACGGCTCATAGTGTTAGAGCCATGGCAGCATCAGTGGCCCACTTGAAGTCAGCCACTATAGAAGAGATTTGCAAGGCTGTGACGTGGTCTTCAGTCCACACATTCACATCTCACTACTGCCTTCAGCAGGATACCCAACGTGACAGTCAGTTTGGGCAGTTGGTGCTGCAGAATCTGTTCGGGGTTTAGAATCCAACTCCACCCCCCAGGCCCATTTTTGTTCTGTTCCAGGCTACACTCTCAGATGTTTTCTTCGTAAGTCAATCCTTGTTATGTCCTCGCCATTGCGAGGTCCAATTGACCTTCTTTGTTGTTTTGAGTGAGCCTGGGGGCTAGGTATACCCCATCAATGAGAACAAGCAGCCTGCTTGTCCTCGGAGAAAGTGAGGTTACTAACCTGTAGCAGGTATTCTCCGAGGACAGCAGGCTGATTGTTCTCACATACCCGCCTGCCTCCCCTTTGGAGTTGTCTTTCCTTCTTTGCTTTGTCATCAAACTGATGGGACTCTCGCGCAACGGGCGGGAAGCTGATGGCCGTGCATGCGCGGTGCACGTGCCCGAGCGCGATTGAAGGCTCTAGCAAACTTTTGTTGCTTGGGAGATTTCCGATCTCGGGGGGCTGCCGTGGACGTCACCCATCAGTGAGAACAATCAGCCTACTGTCCTCGGAGAATACCTGCTACAATGTATCTTCATTTTCTGAGTTGTATGTCCTTTCTAAAATTCTGATCCACATATCTAAAGTAACATTGTGTCTATAATAAAACCAAGGCTTCTGTAAGTTCACAGTTAAAAAAAACTTCTTTATTTTTGTAAAATATAAGGTAATGTTAAAGACTAGAGAAGTAAGCAAACCCCAAGTATAAACTAGGTGTTAGATAACACTTAGTGCCTCTTTTATCAAGCTGTGCTAGCGGTTCCCACAGGGGAATGGAGATGGAGCTCATTCAAAGTAAGTGGGCTTTGTCGGCATTACTGCACTGGGAGCCACTAGAGCGGATTGATAAAAGAGGCCGTTAGTCATGGCTCAGATAAGACAGAAATGCCATCATACAGATTGGAAATACACATATACCTTCTCAGACTGCCCAAATCACGCTATGATATATACCCCTTGAAAATCATGCTTTACATATATTGGTCATTTACATATGTAGACACAACTTCTGCAAAATAATCTCACATGTATGTTTACACTGCCTACAAAAACAAAGAAATACGCTTTTTAGACTTGAGGTTTATTCCATCTGCATAGCCTTGGTCATAATGATATTGTACCCCCAATGGGGTCAAGTGGCAAGGCTATACTCCCTTTATAGACTTTCAGTTTCAGCCACAAGGTTAAGAAAGAATTGTTTTGATCTCATCGCCCAAGCTTTATACTTGTGCTTAGCTGAAAGGTCTGAAATATAAGAAAATACCTCAAAAATGAATTTTAAAAGATGGAGATGCTAGAATTCAGAATCCCCCTCATTCTATAAATTTATACTGGTCAATATTCAGTCTGTGGGAGAAAGGCCGACTACAAGCCAATCAGCACTGATAATTGCCACTTAACAAATAATTGATACTAATTAGTATTAACTTGAATTTATGTGCACAACTTGCTAGGCACATTTTGTTAGGTGGTGCGTGGAAATTCTAATGTGTGCTGCCAAAAGGGTGCGTGGCCATAGGCGTGGAATGAGCAGACTGTGACCATTCCAAAACTCTATGTGCATAGTTATAGAATACACTTGCTCTGTGCCTAACTTAGGCACCAGTATTTACATCAAGTTTTACTTGGCGTAAATGGACACACCTAGAATTAGGCGCAGGCACGGTCACTAGGTGTATTCTATAAACTGCACCTAGAACTACGTGCAATTTACAGAATTCAACTAGGTGGAAATATTTTTTACGCCGATTTTTCAGGCACCATATATAGAATTTAGTCCTATGCATAACTAAATATGAAAGTGCAAAACCTTTAAGAGAGAGGCTCCACGGGCTCCCACTTAGGGAACGCATTACGTTCAAGATCTGCATGATTGTTCACAAAATCATTCACGCAGACGCCCCAACCTACATGCTAAACCTCGTAGACTTACCTCCAAGAAACGCCACAAGATCATCCCGCAAATTTCTCAACCTGCACTTCCCCAGCTGTAAAGGACTAAAGTACAAGCAGATGCATGCTACCACATTCTCGTACCTAGGCTCGCAATTGTGGAATGCACTGCCTACAGACCTGAGAAATATCAATGAAACAAAGATCTTTCGCAAATCTCTGAAGACATATCTCTTCAGCAAGGCATACAATGAGAACTAATAGCCACACCAATTCACCCGACAACCCACTCAGTCAAGATAGCTCACCTAATATAACTACCTTAATCAATCCTTTCCTTCCTCTTTCTACCCTTATTTAACCTCTGCACAATATTAAATGTAACTGTCACCCTGCAATGACAATGTTAACAAAACTATGTAAGCCACATTGAGCCTGCAAATAGGTGGGATAATAAATAAAATAAATAAGTGCTAACATTCAGCGAGATAACCAGCTATTCCACGCTGAATATTAGAGATTCGCCAGCTAAATGTTATTTAACTGGCCAGGAGCCGTTACTAAGCACTTTTCTATAATTATACATTACAATGGCTTAGCGTGTAATTGTTAGAGGGCATTCATTGGGAAAGGACATGGGTGAGGCCATTTAGGCAGGTATCCTATAGAATACTGTAATGATGTGCATAAAGGTCACACTTAGACACTAACATTTATGCAGGCTACACACCCGGTATAGCTGTTGGCACCTAAATGTAGGCGCACTGATGTCAAATTATGCTTGCATTCTATAATAGAAATTACTTGTGTAATGGCTCTTATAGACTAGGCACACTACCCACTTACGTTTGGCACCTAAATGTGGTGCCCAGTTAAAGAATTGCCCCTAATGTGCATTTAATATTCTTTTTACTAACTTGCATTAATTTGGGCAGGGCTGAATTAAAACTTGGGCCTAGGCAAACATGCATTTGTGGGCACCTCTACTATAGAGCCTCATTTCATCATTCCTCACCCCTCTCCCTAGATTCACATTCACTACCCCTCCTCCCCCTTACCTTCATTCATGGTCTCCCCCATATTTCACCTGTTCAGAAGTAGCAAGGAAAAGTGCATAGCCTACTGTGATGGTGAACATGGCATCAATAAGAGTTTGCGAATGAGCATTTGAACTGGTCAAGCACATGCTTGAATAGAGTGGCTTAATTTTTAGAACTAGAGAGCTCTGAAATTATTCAGTCCCAGGAGGGACATTTTGGGCCAGTTTTAGATTTCTGACAGCACTATCATTGTGCATAATGGAATATGTAGTGCTAATATCAATGGGTAGAATCAGGAACTACAATTACCAGTTCAAAAAAACTGGACTAGTTAAAAGGTCTCCCCATGGACAGCACTGCAGCAGTGGGTTGAGAACCAAGGAAGTTGATCAAATCATTTTCACCCTCCATTACCTCTGGTACAAACCAGAGATGCCTAGGGTGGACAGCTCTAAGAGTAAGATTTATGGGCAATGTGTTCAAAGTATAAATGTACAGCATTTTCCCCTAGATTCTATATCAGGCTTATTTTTGAAACAGGATGCCCATCTTTCTACACAAATTGGAAGATGGGCATCCTTCTCCCAGGGTCGCCCAAATCGGCATAATCGAAAGCCAATTTGGGCGTCCCCAACTGCTTTCCATTGCGTGGACGACCAAGGTTCCCTGGGGCATGTCAGGCGTAGTGAAGGCGGGACTGGGGCGTGCCTAACACATGGGCGTCCTCGACAAACACTTGGACGACTTTACCTGGTCCTTTTTTTCTTACAACCAAGGCCCCAAAAGGTGTCTGAACTGACCAGATGACCACCGGAGGGAGTCGGGGATGACCACCCCTTACTCCCCCAGTGGTCACTAACCTCCTCCCACCCTCAAAACAAATTTTAAAAATATTTTTTGCCAGCCTCTATGCCAGCCTCAAATATACCCAGCTCCATGACAGCAGTATGCAGGTCCCTGGAGCAGTTTTAGTGGGTGCAGTGCACTTCAGGCAGGCGGACCCAGGCCCATCCCCCCCTACCTGTTATACTTGTGGTGGTAAATGTGAGCCCTTCAAAACCCACCAGAAACCCACTGTACCCACATCTAGGTGCCCCCCCTGTCACCCGTAAGGGCTATGGTAGTGGTGTACAGCTGTGGGGAGTGGGTTTTGGGGGCTGAGCACACAAGGTAAGGGAGCTATGTACCTGGGAGCTTTTTCTGAAGTCCATTGCAGTGCCCCCTAGGGTGGCTGGTTGGTGTCCTGGCATGTCAGGGGGACCAGTGCACTAAGAATGCTGGCTCTTCCCACGACCAAAGGGCTTGCATTTGGTTGTTTCTGAGATGGGCATCCTTAGTTTCCATTATCGCCAAAAATCAGAAACAACCAAGTCTAAGGGCGACCATCTCTAGGGATGACCTAAATGTCAAGATTTGGGTGTCCCCGACCGTATTATCGAAACAAAAGATGGACGCCCGTCTTGTTTCGATAATACAGGTTTCCCTGCCCCTTTGCCGGGACATCCTGCGAGGATGTCATCAGGAAAACTTGGGCGCCCCTTTCGGTTATGCTCTCTATTTGGAACAAACTTTCAGCACAGAATCAAGATTCATGAACAACCAAATTGGTTAACAAGCCATTAACTATCAATTAATTGGGCTCAACTATCAATTATTGAAGTTCATTGGCTCTAATTTGACATTTGTGGGTGTGCTTGCATACTGCGCTATACACCAGGCACCTAAATCCCATAGCACACCTAATGCTTAGTGCTGAATTTTTTCTAGCACCAATTGTTGAGCACCATTTATAGAATTCTCCCCTTTATGTGTGAAATAAAATTAATAATGGAAGCAGAAAAAGAAAACGATATTTTGATGGATAAATTGCTTAATCTGAAAATCTTCCTTCACATAGCGTGTACACAGGTGAATTTGTACCAATGGACTTCTCCACTCAGGGCCCACGTTAGGGGGTAGCAAACAGGGCAATTGCCCTGAGCCCCCATACTACATGGGGCTCCCAAATCTGCCTCAAGCTGAAGAAGGCATAGGCTAAAGACCAGCTTTGGGGCCCCTGCCCCAGTTTCTGCTCTGGGCCCCTAAATGTCTAACACCAGCCCTGCAGCTCAAAATTTCAAAGGGAAGCTCTATTTATATGATACTATCTCCACCAGAGACACCATGCACTTCTACTCTTCACCAGAACTGCCAAGGAGGCTGACGTAAGCGAGAGATTTAGATCTCTGCCCAGCACCACCCACAGTGGCATCAGTGGTAGCTTCCCTTTCCAGCAGCAGTAGGAGAAGCCTTCCTTAAATGTAATTTTGTGCTGTGCAGGACTAAGGGCAGCAGGAGATGATGTTTTAGGAAAGCCTTTCCTGCTGCCACTGGAAGGAGAGGCTGCTCAGCAGTAAATCCCAGCTCCTTAGCAGGAGTATGGGAGACCTGCAAAATTGAGAGTTTCTCATTTTCTTGGCAGGTGTGCTTCACACACACTTGCACATGTATGCACTCTGTCACTTTCTGGACATACACACACTCTCTCTCTTGGTGCTGAGCTACTTCTGCTGCATGTGCTCAACCCAGTGGCCCTCTCCCCCAAAACAGCTCTGCCCACCATCCTGAAAGTTCATGCATTTTCTGCCATCTTTTCCTAGCCTGCTACAGATCCCTCACACTTCCTTCAGCTCCTAGTACATTCCTACTCCTTTTCAATCAGGGCCGTGCCTAGGGTCTCTGGTGCCCCTCTGCAGTTGGCGCCCCTCCCCCCGTGTGGCACAAGATGGCAAGGCTTACAGGCCTTTGTTTGCGAAATACTTGATCGCAAATAATTTTTTATGATTTTTAACCGTGAAAATGGTCGCTCACCACTTGCCACACTGACAGGAATTGTCAGCAATATTCTTAGAAAACAAATTGCTATACATTGCAAAATAAGATAGCAGATGTAAATTCTCAAAGTGGACATATTGCAAACACTAAAATGAAAATAAAATGATTTTTTTCTACCTTTGTTGTCTGTTGATTTTGTTTTTCTATCCATATTGGTCCCAGTCTCTGATTCTGCTGCTCTCTATCTGTTCTCTTAACTCCGTTTCCAGGGCTTCCTTTCCATTTATTTCTTTACTTTCCTCCTTTCTTCTTCATTTCTTGCCCTGCATCCATAAGTAAAAGCTGTGTCCTCCTCTGTGGAATTGACTGGAGGAGGTATAACGTGGATCCAGCTTTTGCCTATTTTCTCCATCCATGTGCAGTTTTTCTCCTCTCTTCCCTTTCCCTCATCTCCATCCTTGTGCAGTTTTTCTCCTCTCTTCCCTTTCCCTCATCTCCATCCATGTACAGTTTTTCTCCTCTCTTCCCTTTCCCTCATCTCCATCCATGTGCATTCTTTTTCTTTCCTCATCTCCATCCATGTCAGGCACTTCTCCTCTCTCATCCCCTCCATTCATGTTCAGCATTTCTCCCCTCTTGTCCCTCCCCTGTATCCATATAAAGCAATAATTCTCCCTCCCCTCTCCTCCATCCAAGACCAGCATTTCTCCTCTCTCCCCGCCAACTCCTCCATCCATCCATGTCCAGAGAATCTCTCTTCCCTGCCCTCCCCTCTCATCCAGGTCCGGCGATTCTCCTCTCTCCCCTGCCTTCCCCTCTCGTCCATGTCCAGTGATTCTCTCTCTCCCCTGCCCTCCCCTCTCATCCATGTCCAGTGATTCTCCTCTCTCCCCTGCCCTCCCCTCTCATCCATGTCCAGCGATTCTCCTCTCTCCCCTGCCCTCCCTTCTCATCCATGTCCAGCGATTCTCCTCTCTCCCCTGCCCTCACTTCCCATCCATGTCCAACGATTTTCCTCTCTCCCCTGCCCTTCATGTCCAGCGAATCTTCGCTGACCTCTCCTCCCATCCATGTCCAGTATGTCTCCTCTGCCCCCTGCCCTCCCCTCTCATCCATGTCCAGCAATTCTCTCTTCCCTGCCCTCCTCTCCCCTCCCCTCCATGTCCAGCATAGAGAGGGGAGGGCAGGGGAGGGAGATGACATGCTGGACATGGAGGGGAGGGCAGGGGAGGGGAGAGAGAATTGCTGGACATAGAGGGGAGGGCAGGGGAGAGAGGAGAATTGCGACTTCGGGTAAAAGATTTTGGAGCGCGAGAGCAGGAACAGAAGGGAGCGGGCAAGTGAGCCAGACCTCAGGAAAAAGGTGCTGGTACAAAAAAAGCACTGTATGTATCCCTCATTGATAAGTCTCTGAGACTCTGACTCTAAAGTTTAGCAATTTCATTAAAGCAAAATGTATTTTCACATATCACAAACTCTTCCTATCCAAGCAGAATGTTTTATATTTATTTATTGCATTTGTATCCCACATTTTCCCACCTCTTTGCAGGCTCAATGTAACTAGTAAATTACAGCAGATAAAGACCTGTACGGTCCATCCAGTCTCCCCAACAAGATAAATTCATTTTACACGGTATGTGATACTTTATATGTATACCTGAGTTTGATTTGTCCTTGCCATTCTCAGGGCACAGACTGTAGAAGTCTGCCCAACACTCTTATGCTAAGCTCTGATACTTGTCGTGTTCTCGAGGACCTTAGCATTCTGTCAGGCTTCTTCCCCGGGAAGCCTGGGTACGTGAGTCCTTGGACCACGGCCGAGGAGCGGCAGTGGCAGGCAAGATCACCTTCGGAGCAGAGAAGAGACAAGGCTGGACTGGAACCCCGGACTGGAGTCCTGCACTGGAACACTCGGGACTGGAACGCACCGGACCGGAACACACTGGAGTAGGCTTCACCTACGCTTAGCTGCCTTTCCCCGAGGGTTGAGCCCTCAGGTTCGAGCAGCCGGTAGGGCTTACAGGAAAACCAGAACTGGAACCAGCAACAGGAACAACCGGAGTCAGGATCCAGCGGTGCTCCCAGGTACCTAGGCTAAAGCAAGGCAGACAGGCAGGGAAGAGGATACAGGAGCTACATACAAGCTAAGCTCAAGGGAATGGGAATGACAGCTACGCTTGCCAGAGGAAGAGTTAGACTGGAACTACAGTAGCTAACAGATAGAAAGGAGAGAAATGGCTGCAGCATCAGCTGCTGACCAACCTCAGACAGGGAGCAGCACCACTGCACAGGGATAACAGAAAGGCTAGAAGCCCACAGAGAATAATAAACACAGAAAGGCTGAAAGCCTGCAGGTCAGAGAGATACACCCAGAAAAGCTAGAAGCCCACAGAAAGGCTGGAAACCCCCAGGCCGCAGTAATACACCCAGAAGGCCTGGAAGCCCACAGGTAAAAGGGATATATGCAGATAGACTGGAGGCCCTCAGAGCAATGGGCACAGAAGGGATGGAAGCCCACAGAGCAATAAACACAGAAGGGCTGAAAGCCCACAGCGCAATAGACACAGAAGGGCTGGAAGCCAACAGAGCAATAAACACAGAAGAGCTGAAAGCCCACAGAGCAATAATACCCTGAGCCAGAAGGCAAGGCCCACAGGTGATAGTAACTAGCAAAGCAGAAGGGCTGGAAGCCCATAAGAAAAGACAAGGAAAGCTAACTGTGCAAACAGCACACTAACCTCGGGACCTAAGGCACTGCGGAGGCATTGGCAATGCAAAGGCCCAGAATGCCAGCACAGCACTTCCTTATGAAGGCTCTCACTGATGAGGTCACCAGCAGCAGGACAGAAGCAGGAAGTACCTTGACCCCAAAGCGAGGCTTGACACACATAGGAAGGACAAGCAGGAGCCATATTGGAAGCTGGCATAGAGCCGGTGGCAGCCATCTTAGATGCTGGCTCCCTAGAGAGGCATAGCCCCCAGAAATGAGGTAAGTCTGAGGGTGGTCACGGCCACAGACATGACAATACTAAAGATGAAGTCCCTTAAAGTATACACTCAAGCCCATCCATATCTATTCAGTCACAATCAGGGCAGAGACCGTAGAAGTCTGCCCAGCAATGTTCATATACTAAAAGTTTTGAAGATTCTGGTGGCTTACAATCCATCATGAATGGTGGAGATATATAAGAAATAAACATTTAGTAATTACACACAAAACATTTAGTAATTACACACAAAAAAAGCAATCAGATTTTCACTTACTAGCTCTAAGCTAACTTCCTCTTTGAACCTACTGTTTGAACCATCAGCCAATAAAATAGCATTTAGCTGTAGATATCTCAGGTTACCTGATAATTATGCACACATCACTGCAGACATGCCCTCCTCTCAGTGTACATGCTCAGAAAAAAAACCAAAAACTTTGAACCACTTACAGATTTTAACAATTATGCTTGCACACCTCCCTCCAAACCTGTTAATTTGAATGTTGTTCAAGCTCACCCTGAATGAGGAGTTCTTCCCTCACCAAAGACATATATAGCACTGGTTGTACTCTTTGAAGCAACTTTAGCAGAGCGTGTCTGCCTCAGCACTGCTGGGCTGCCTTCACTTCCTGACGTGGAGAGAGAAGGGCAGGGGAGAGAGGAGAATCACAACTTCAGGTAAAAGATTTTGCAAGTGAGTGGACCTGGGCAATGCCCTCCAGAGGTCGGCGCCCCCCTGCGGTGCTTACCCCGCTTACTGTGTTGGCACGGCCCTGTTTTCAATTACCCTCTTCCATCACCTCCAAGACACTCACTAGTTTCAATTACTGTCCCCAAGTCTACAGAGCTCACTTCCTCTCCCCACCCCCAAAAGCCTGCAACTCAGCTCCTCCTTCCACGGGCTGAATATTACCCCCCCTCATGTATCTTTTCTAAATATTGAGTAGAATACTACAAATATAACCCTAATTTTATAAAAGTTGCCAAAAATTGCACACACAAATTTGGGCGTGCATTCAATTTGCACATGCAATTTAATTAAATGAGCCAATTAGTGCCAATAATTGGCTTAAGCAATTAGCACTAATTAGATTTAATTGGAACTAACGCATAAATTTAGGCATGGGATCTGTACCTAATTTTTTTGTGTGAGTAAAAAAAGGGGTGCAGAAATGGGAGGGTTGTGGGCGGAACAGGGGTGTTCCTAGCATTTACATGCATTGTTATAGAATAAAGGGAATAAATGCCTAATTTAGGTGTGTAAATTTGAACCACATTTCAGTTAGGAACAAGTCCCGGGTGTAAGTGCTATTCTATAAACTGCTCCTAACTTTAAACACAGCTTATAGAATAGCACTTTTCAATGCCAATTTTTTAGGCACCATATATAGAATCTCACCCATAGTGCAATAAATTATAGAAAAATGTTATTGAGTTAAAAAAAATCTTTTGTCAGGCACCGACAATGAAGGATAGATATTTCAAGTAGGCTCTGGCACATGGCCATTTCAATAGTGTGCTACAGCGGGATTTGGAATATTTACTCTATCAATTATTTGCTTCAGAGATTTGCAGGAAACTAACCAACCTCATGCACCTCATGTTTTGATAAAATTATTATCTCTCCCTGCTGCCACAGATTGTTTCCTCATATACTGTTCTTCCCATTTAAAAGAGTAAAATGCTAATCAGATCTAATCTCATTATTACTGGAAGAGTAATTGGGATTCACAGATATCTGAAGGTGAATAGGTCCCTGCAGCTATCAGATAAGAACTAAATAAGGTACCTACTGAGTTTATCTCATAATCTTGGACTGTAGGAACAGCAGGTACTGCCTGCTAATTAAAGGCTTCTGCATTGTTAGAAACACATATATTTCTTCTGATCATGAGCAAGGTCAAAATAAAAATAAACATATGGCATTTTTAGAAAACTCGAACAGAAATGATCATCCTTCTAAAAGGTTTGATGAAATACAGACTTTGGGGTGGATATTCAGTTTTATCAGATTAACTTGGAGTTAAACAGTAAAGGTTTATTTTACTAACCTGTGGTAAGCACTAACATGTGCTTGCCACAGGTTATACAGCACTACCTTGGGGCATGCTCAGGCATCCCATGGTAGTCTTGGGATCAGCGCACGCTACCCAAGTGCTAAAAAATATAATACATAAAACCATACATAAGTACATTAAATGTACATCAGGGAGTGCTAGGGAGGGAAAATTCCAAGACATAATAAATGACTGCTTCTTGGAGCAACTGGTGCAGGAACTGATAAGGAGGAGCCAGTTTAGATCTACTGTGCAGGGCACAGTATGAGAAGTAACGTTGTTGGGTCCATTGTGAAACAGTGATCATAACATGATAAAACTTGAGCTGATATCTGGAGTGAAGTCACTAAGGGGCCCTTCTACAAAGCAGTGTAGCACATGCAAAATTGACATTATCACCTGGTTAGCGCACCCACCCGGCAGTAATGTTGAAGTTGGTGTGTGCTGTTTCTCGAAGCGGAAAATATTTTTCTATTTTCTACCGCAAGGGGTGTTCTCAGCAGTAATCAGTAGCACGGCCACATTGGTTCTCAGCAGTAATCACTGGTGTGTGCTGCATGAGTACCATGTGTGTAGCACATGAGTCCTTACCGTTAGGTCAATAGGTGACGGTAAGGGCTCAGAAAGTAATAGGACACTACTTTTAGGGAGTCTTTTACAAAGGCGCACTACCATTTTTAGCACATACTAATCGTTAGTGAGTGCAAACATTAGAGGCGCCCATAGGAATATATGGACATCTCTAGTGTTGTTTTTGGTGTGTGCTAAAAATGCTAGCGCACCTTTGTAAGAGGACCCCTTAATTCTGGCACATGGCCATTTACTGTCCCCATTGAAAAAAGCTTTTTCTTCCAGCCGTGGTAAAAAATGGCCCAGTGCCTGCCCAAAACACGCACTCACACTACCGCAGGCCAGTTTTTACCGTGGTTTAGTAAAAGGACCCTTAAGGAAATCTACTGTAGCAGCATTTAATTTTCAAAAGGGCAACTACAAAAAAATGAGGAAAATGATTAAAAAGAAGCTAAAAGGATCAGCCGCAAACATTAGTACTTTTAAATCAGGCATGGGACAAGGGGTGATGTTTATGTTTATTTATTTACTTATGTTGAAAACTTGTACACCACTTAAACCTAAGCGGCTAACAAGAAAAAAAATACATAATAATAATAAAAATAATCACAAACACACAAACAACAAATACGCTATTATCCCCCCAACAAATTTCTCAAAAACAATAGCTGCTACTGCCTGTTGTTATCAAAAAGCAGGAAAAACTGGCAAAAAAGTGAGTTTTCAATAACCTCCTAAATTATTCCATATGAGCACAAAGGCGCAAATTGCCAGGCAGAACATTTCACAATAGTGGACCCACAATTGAGAATGCTGCAGCCCTTATCAGAGCATCATGTGGAGGAGTGGCCTAGTGGTTAGGGTGGTGGACTTTGGTCCTGAGGAACTGAGTTCAATTCCCACTTCAGGCACAGGCAGCTCCTTGTGACTCTGGGCAAGTCACTTAACCCTCCATTGCCCCATGCAAGCCCATGAGTGGGAAAGCGCGGGGTACAAATGTAACAAAAAAAATCGCTACATCAGTTGCTAATTTATTTACAGAGTTAGATCTCAAACCTCTAGCACAGTGGTTCCCAATTCTGGTCCTGGAGGCACCCCAGCCAGTCAGACTTTCAGGATACCCACAATAAATATTCATGAGGGAGATTTGCCTCCACTGCATGCAAATCTATTTAATGAATATTCATTGTAGATATTCTGAAAATCTGCTGGCTGGGGTGCCTCCAGGACCAAGTTTGGGAACCACTGCCTAGCAGATACAAACAATTGAACAACAGAATGCAAATACCACAGAACCCTCCCATAAACAATCTGATGGAGAAGAAGTAAAACTTTAAACTGGATTCTAAATCTCACAGGCAACCAATGTAGTTGTTTCAAAGTGGGAGTAATATGATCCCAGTTTGAAACACCAACAACCACACTCGTGGCAGCATTCTGCACTACCTGCAGTGCCTTGACTCTAGCAGTAGACATACTCATATCTAGAGAATTAAGAGTAATACATGTTTGATAGAACCAAACTTTGTACAACATTACGGAAGTCAGGTAAGGTCAGTGTCACGGTGGTGACTGTTTCCTTGTTTGTGCTCACCTCGCCCTCTGGTGGCCAGAACTGGTGGCTGCTATGGACTGTCACACGTTCCAGATTTCAGCCCAATCCGGTCCAGATCTTCTGGGCTGCCAGACTTGCTTTTCTTGTTTGTGCCTGGACAGCACCCGTAGTTGCCTAGTGATTCTTGCAGTGAACTTCAGCAGCTGATGGGCTTTATTAAACTGCTGGAAACTTCTGTGTTGGCCTTTGCATCGTCTAAGCTCCCTGGTATGTGGGTGTGCTCTGTGCACTTCTGCCTAGTCCAGTTCTAGTCTAAGTTTCTTGCCTGGTTCTAGTTTGTTTGTGTGTAGTTAGCTTTGGTTTTATTGCTTAGTTCTTAGTCTTGTTTCTGGTCTGCATTTCCTTGTCTTGTGTCTGTGTTCCATTTTAGTGGCTGCTTGGCAGCTTTCAGTCCTGACTCTCACCTGTCAGTGGCTGCCTGGCAGTTTTTAGTTCTGACTCTGTTGTGTGTTTCCTGTTGGTATCCAGTTCCGGCCCTGTCCTGTAAGTCCTGCCGGCCGCCAGCACCTAGGGGCTCAACTCCTGGGGAACAGGGGTCAAGCGCAGGTGAAGTCCAGCTGTTCCTGCTCTGCCTGTCTCAGCTTGTTTTCCTCTGCTGCAACTGCAGTCCGGGGTTCCAGTCCTGTTCTGCCTTGTCTCAAGTTTGGGGGTGGCTTTGACTGCCACTGCCGCTCCTCGGCAGTGGTCCAAGAACTCACAAACCCAGTGTTTCCGTGAGAAGCCTGACAGTCAGCATCAACTTTAGTTGGTACAGCAACAGTAATTGATTAAATGATGCACATATCATGTTAAACCCAGGACCCAGTGGCATAGATAGGTGGGGCACAGGGGAAGCGGTCACTCCCCTAAACAGCTGTTTAGAAAAAATGGCGCCTATGCGCCTCAACCCAGTAAAAAAAAAATTGTCTGCTCCCTCCCGAGTCTTTAATCTTTTCCTGTCTCTTCTACCCGCGCTCTCCCATCTGCGAGGTCAATTTTACTTCCTGAAGCGTTCTCCCTCCGGCACCGGCGATTCACAGTCAGCCTTCTGCCAGCATTGGGGCCTCTTCTCAGGTGTGTCCCACCTCTGCAGAAAACAGGAAGTTGCTTAGAGTAGGCAGGACGCACCTGAGGAGAGGCCCCGATACTGGCAGAAGGCTGACTGTGAATAGATTCACCAGTGCAGTAGGGAGAAGGCTTCAGGGAAGTAAGTAAAAAGTGACCATGTAGATGGGAGAGACGGGCAGAAGAGAGGGTGAGGCCAATTTGGGTAATCTATTTCCACCCTCCCCCCCCCTCCGCGCAGCCGTTGTTGCCGTTCGGTTCAAAAGAAGCAAACGTGATCTGCTACATACACGTTGTCGTTCTTTATTGTAATCTGCCTTGGGAAGCCTGATGTTAGTTATAAAGATGATAGAATATACTGAAATTAAATGGAAGTAGAATTAAACTCTCCTTTCACTGGGGCACGTGGAATCACATCTTCATCTGTGTTGTAGAAGTTTACCTTTTAGATACACAAATGGATTATTCTGTTTTGAACATGTTTCAGGGGCAAGCGGTTTTATAAGTCAAAATAAAATTAAATATTTTGTTTCATGCAGATCTCTTTTGTTTAAACATAAATGGGCTATAAGCCCCTAATGCAGTCCATTTGTTTTCTTGTATTTTGTTCTTATGATGACTTATACTGTGCCACAACTGAAAACTCTTATCTCTATCTGGTCGATAATAAGAGGAACACTATCCACCCTAAAAAAAGTTGTTTTGTGGCTGTACATGAGGAATTGTGATATTGAATAAATAAGAGTATTTTTGTGTCCCTAGTCATGCATCCTACGTTTATATAATCCTTTCAAAAAATTCAGTAAATTGTTTAACATTAGTGGAGCATAGCCACAGAGGCATGGTATGGTTGCATTTTTAATATGATAATACTAGGGCCCAGCTAAGGAACAAGTTATTTTGAGTTAGTCTTCACTGGACCAAACTTGCTTTCCTTGTGCCATCACTATCCAGCAGGATAGGAAGTGTCTTGAAACGTTGAGGATAAAGAATTTTTTTTTTTACATTTATATCACACATTATCCCAAGCAAAGTCGGATTCAGTGTGGCTTACATATAACACATGCTAGAGTGTGCCTATAACCAGCCCCTCCAAATGGCACACTGATTACGATTTATAACAAATTACTACTCTTCCTATGAAAAGTTATTCTGTTATTATACTTCTTCTGTGTACATCTGCATACTGCACAAATCGACATGTTTGAAAATAAAAGTGAGATTAAATACAAATGCTACCAATAATAAAGAGTGACAACGTGCAGGAAGCAACTCATAAGTTTGCTTTCTTTCTTTTGAGAATACGGCAATGACAGCTGCATGGGGAAGGGGAAACTGAGACTGACCTAATTGGTTTTAACCTTTTGACGTCACTTGGTCTCCTGTCTATTAAAACCTCCTTGGAGCTGCCAGAGGATGGACCATGAGAGCAGGCCAGGGAGATAAGTGGCCCTAAGTAGGATGGGGAGTGCTGAAAGAGACGGGAAAGAAGGTTAACATGGGGAGAGAGAAGGATATAGTAAATGCTGGACAAGGAGGGGGAAGGACACAGTCAATACTGGACAGGGAGAGGGTAGGGACATTGGAATGCAAAGAGGCAATGCTAGAAAAAGAAGAAATGGGGACACAGGGCACTATGGAAAAGTGGGAGAGATAGGGGCTCTACTGAAATGGAGGGGATAGGGACACAGAGGGGCACTACTGGAAATGGGGGAAGGAGATAGGGACACAAAGAGGGCACTACTGGAAAGGGGGGAGTAGATAGGGACACAGAGAAGGCACTACTGGAAAGGGGGAGGAGATAGGGACACAGAGGGGCACTACTGGAAAGCGGAGGAGGAGATAGGAACACAGAGAAGGCACTACTGGAAAGGGGAGGAGGAGATAGGGACACAGAGTGGCACCACTGGAAGGGGGATATGGGGACAATGGTGAGAAAGGGGTGAGATAGGGACAAATAGGCAATGCTGGAAAAGGGGGAAGATGGTAACAGGTAATGCTGGGAAGATGGGGTCACAGGACAATGTTAGAAAAAGGGAGAGGTGGGGACAACAAGATAGCAGATGCTATAGAAAGGGGGAGATGAGGAGACCAGGTAGGCTTGTGCTCAAAAGGGGGGGAGATGGGGACACAGGGCAGATGCTGAAGTTGGCAGGATAGGGACAAGGGACACAGAAGGGAGATGCTGGACAGGACAGAGGAAAAAAAGGATGGTGCACTTGGAGACAGATGTAGAGAAGGAAAGGAAGAAGACAAGAGGTGAGAGAAGAAATGGAAAGGCCAACCTGGAAAAGAATTTGTAAGACTGACTCATGGAACATGGAAAAAAGAATTGGACCAGCCAAATTTCCAGACAACAAAGGTAGAAAAAAATTATTTTTATTTAATACTTTGTAAGGACTGAGATGTACCTGCTTTGTAAACTGTACATTTTTTTCTATTTTTATTTTGCATAGTACAGGAGAAAATGCATTTCTGTCTCTTTGTTTTACCAGTATTGCACTGTTTAGAGTCTGGCTTCCTTGGTGGGGGGGTCTCTATTTCAGTTTCTGTTGTTGGCGTTTTTGTGGCTCCCTATTCTGCATTAGATTGGTATCATGGAATGTTGTCACAATTTGGGTTTCTGCCAGGTGCTTCTGACCTGGGTTGGCCACATTGGAAACAGGATACTGGGCTAGATGGACCATTGGTCTGACCCAGTATGGCTACTCTTATGTTATTTAGATGAGGGTCTGTCCATATTCTGCATGTGTGACTGAGGTGAAGGATTCTGCTAGCATGTAGTATCTGTGTAGGAATGTGTAACAGTGCAGCTTGTTCCAGTTTCCCAATAGTAGGTATATTGGTGCTCCAGAGCCCAGTGTAATGTATATATATATATAGAGAGAGCGAGAGAGAGAAAGAGAAAGAGCACTGTTTTCTGATAGGTGGGTTAGGGCTGTTATGGTGTGGTAAGTTTTGTGTTCTAGGGCAGTTCTGGCAGCGAGTGGCGACGGCAGTGATGAAAAAGAAAGCACTGCCGGCTCACCTCCAGTCCAGTGGGACCTAGACAAGTGTTTCCCTAGGTGGTCCTGGAGTACCCCCTTGCCAGTCAGGTTTTCAGGATATCCACAATAAATATGCATGACATTGATTTGCATATACTGCCTCCATTACATGCAAATCTTTTTCATGTAGATTCATTGTGGATAGCCTGAAAACCTGAATGGCAAGGGGGTACTCCAGGACCACCTAGGGAAACACTTGTCTAGGTCCCACTGGACTGGAGGTGAGCCGGCAGTGCTTTCTTTTTCATCACTGCCGTCGCCACTCGCTGCCACTAAACTAAAACAGTTAAACACGCACCAGGGGTGGGTGGGTGAACGGAGAGAGAGGAGGGCTCAGGGCTGTCGATCGGAAGCTCAGCTTAGGGAGAGAAGGATCGGACATCGGAGGAAACGTTTGAGAGCTGCTTGGCTGCAGTGCCAGGCAGCCCTGCGTTTGGGGGGTGGGCAGCAGCAAGGGAAAGGTCACGGTTGGGCTGGGGAGGCTTAGCCTCCCCAAGCCTCTTATACGGGGCGCCTATGCTCTGGGGCAAGGCCCTTGTCACCCAAAATAAAAATGCTCAAGACTAGTGTTCTTCACATCCTGTAGAGTCACCACACAAACAAAAGCCCATCTTGATTTAAACAAGGTGTCTAGCAGTGGAAGGACTGGGTGTGCTATTCCTGAGGTGATGGTCACGATTTGAATATTTTTATTTGAAATTAAGAAGACAGGTTGCCTGCTCTTGCCAGTCCAGGGACCTCCTCTGTGTCCAGCCTCCTGATGTAACTTACTGTTTCCTTGTAGGCAGGACGCAGGGCCGGTCTTAGGAAGTGTGGGGCCCTATGCAGACCAATTTGGTGGGGCCCCATCCTAGCCCCGCCCACCGTAGCCCCGCCCCCAACCTAGCTTCACCCCATTGATAAGATTATTCCATTTTTAGAACATTTTTTTATTTATGAAATTTAAAATAAAGACAAATGAAGCTAAACTTGTACAAAAAAACTGATTGAAATAATAAGCACAATGCTATCATGAATCCTCCTCTCCCCAGAAATTATTTAGTTCAAGTCCACTACAATTAGTAGTTCCAATTCTCATAACAAAGGAGAATAAAGGAAAAATATTAAGAAAAGATTCAGTACTTTCAAATTCCCCTATTACTCTGTAACCCATATATGCAATAAAATAAAAATGAAATGAAAAGATATACAATAAAATAAAGTGTGTAAAATATAATGTACAATATAAAAACATATAGACCACCAAAGTATTAAAATTGTTTTAAAATATATACCACAACTCTCTGACTCAAGAAGACTCCGACTCTGTCTGTCATCCATAATTGTCTGACAACACACAGAAAAAAAATAAGTAAAAATAAAATAGTCACAATTAATACCTTATACACCAATATACCAGCCATACGGAAAATGCAGACCGTCAACAATATGAAGCTAACAGGGGATCATAATATCACAATTCTCATGTAGAGCCACAAAACACCCTTTTAGAGGTAGTGTGTCATGATTTAGGCTCTACACCCTTTCTGATGTTTGGTGCCACCTTAGTAAGGCCAATACACAATCTCGCCACTGCAAAACACTATACACAAACTTGTGCAAAAACACACTCATAACCTTAACAAACCATAAACAGCACTAATTCCAAGGACAGGATGAGCTACAACCTTATGCGTGGCGTGGAAAGGCAACTGTAATTACATCGAGCTCTAAAACACCAGTGCACAACCTAGTGAAAAACAAAAAGGGCTGCAAACTATACGCTAGCAGAATACTGCACCTTCCTTGATCACACCTGAAAAACACATGAAGGCAAAATACTGAACTGGAAAATTACCTCAAGAAGTCAGACTCAGCATGCAGCAATACTACAAAAATTGAAACTTACATGAAAAATATCACAGATACACATTTCCAAAAACTGACATATTCCAATTAATAAATCCTGAATAAAATAGTTTTTTCTACCTTTGTTGTCTGGTGACTTTGTTTTTCTGATCATGCTGGCTCAGTATCCGATTGTGCTGCTATTTGTCCTCTTAATTCCGTTTCCAGGGCTTCTTTTCCATTTATTTCTTTGCTTTCCGCCTTTCTTCTTCATTTCTTGCCCTACATCCGTAAGTAAAAGCTGGGTCCTCCGCAGACTTGACTGTCCAGTGGATCCAGCTTCTGCCTATTTTCTATATCCATGTGCACTTTTTCTCCTCTCTTCCTTTTCCCTCACCTCATCTCCTTCCTCACTCTTCCCTCGCCTCCATCCATGTCCAGCATTTCTTCTCTCTCCTCCATCCACCCATGTCCAGCGACCCTCCTGTCCCCCCTGCCATCCACCCATGTCCAGCGACCCTCCTGTCCTCCCTGCCCTCCCCTGCCATCCACCTATGTCCAGAAACCCCCCTCCCCTGCCAGCCACCCATGTCCAGCGACCCTCCTGTCCTCCCTTCCCTCCCCTGCCATCCACCTATGTCCAGAAACCCCTCCCCTCCATCCACCCATGTCCAGCAACACTCCTGTCCTCCCTGCCCTCCCCTGCCATCCACCCATGTCCAGAAACCCCCCTCCCCTCCATCCACCCATGTCCAGCGACCCTCCTGTCCCCCCTGCCCTCCCCTGCCATCCACCTATGAACAGTAACCCCCCATCCCCCCTGCCCTCTACCCATGTCCAGCGACTCTCCTCGTTCCCATGCTCCCCCTCCCTCTAGCCACCTGAGCCCCCCTCCCGTCTGAACCCCCCTCTCCCTGACCCGCCAAACGACCCTCTTCTGCCACCCGACCCAGCCGGCACCTGACCCAGCATTTTAAAAATCTACAAGCGGCAGTGCCTCGCGCATCTGAGAGTAAAAGAAGAAAAATTGCTTCGTCCGTCGTCCGTCAGTCTTGCCAAATTGTTATCAAAATCTCAGAACCTACCAAATAGATCCCTATTCAGACACTTGGCTTTGCAGTCATACATGCAGAACAGAGATAGCCCTTCTTCAAAAATTAACCTGAAATCCTAAGAAGTTAGACTCTGCATGCAGCACAATACCATAAGTACATAAGTAATGCCATACTGGGAAAAGACCAAGGGTCCATCGAGCCCAGCATCCTGTCCACGACAGCGGCCAATCCAGGCCAAGGGCACCTGGCAAGCTTCCCAAACGTACAAACATTCTATACATGTTATTCCTGGAATTTTGGAGTTTTCCAAGTCCGTTTAGTAGCGGTTTATGGACTTGTCCTTTAGGAAACCGTCCAACCCCTTTTTAAACTCTGCTAAGCTAACCGCCTTCACCACTTTCTCCGGCAACGAATTCCAGAGTTTAATTACACGTTGGGTGAAGAAAAAGTTTCTCCGATTTGTTTTAAATTTACTACACTGTAGTTTAATCGCATGCCCCCTAGTCCTAGTATTTTTGGAAAGCGTGTACAGACGCTTCACATCCACCTGTTCCACTCCACTCATTATTTTATATACCTCTATCATGTCTCCCCTCAGCCGTCTCTTCTCCAAGCTGTATAGCCCTAGCCTCCTTAGTCTTTCTTCATAGGGAAGTCGTCCCATCCCCGCTATCATTTTAGTCGCCCTTCACTGCACCTTTTCCAATTCTACTATATCTTTCTTGAGATGCGGCGACCAGAATTGAACACAATGCTCAAGGTGCGGTCGCACCATGGAGCGATACAACGGCATTATAACATCCTCACACCTGTTTTCCATACCTTTCCTGATAATACCCAACATTCTATTCGCTTTCTTAGCCGCAGCAGCACACTGAGCAGAAGGTTTCAGTGTGTTATCGACGACGACACCCAGATCCCTTTCTTGGTCCGTAACTCCTAACGTGGAACCTTGCATGACGTAGCTATAATTCGGGTTCTTTTTTCCCACATGCATCACCTTGCACTTGCTCACATTAAACATCATCTGCCATTTAGCCGCCCAGTCTCCCAGTCTCGTAAGGTCCTCTTGTAATTTTTCACAATCCTGTCGCGATTTAACGACTTTGAATAACTTTGTGTCATCAGCAAATTTAATTACCTCGCTAGTTACTCCCATCTCTAAATCATTTATAAATATATTAAAAAGCAGCGGTCCTAGCACGGACCCCTGAGGAACCCCACTAACTACCCTTCTCCATTGTGAATACTGCCCATTTAACCCCACTCTCTGTTTCCTATCCTTCAACCAGTTTTTAATCCACAATAGGACATTTCCTCCTATCCAATGACCCTCCAATTTCCTCTGTAGCCTTTCATGAGGTACCTTGTCAAACGCCTTTTGAAAATCCAGATACACAATATCAACCGACTCCCCTTTGTCCACATGTTTGTTCACTCCTTCAAAGAATTAAAGTAAATTGGTCAGGCAAGATTTCCCCACACAAAAGCCATGCTGACTTGGTCTCAGTAATCCTACATAAGTATTGCCATACTGGGACAGACCAAAGGTCCATGAAGCCCAGCATCCTGTTTCCAACAGTAGTCAATCCAGGTCACAAATACATGGCAAGATCCCAAAAAGTACAAAACATTTTATACCGCTTATCCCAGAAATAGTGCAAAATAAGACAGCAAATATAAATTCTCAAATTGGACATATTCCAAACACTAAAATGAAAATAAAATGATTTTTTTCTACCTTTGTTGTCTGGTGACTTTGTTTTTCTGATCATGTTGGTCCCAGTCTCTGATTCTGCTGTTGTCTATCTGTTCTCTTAACTCCGTTTCCAGGGCTTCCTTTCCATTTCTTTCCTTTCCTCCTTTCTACTTCATTTCTTGCCCTACATCCATAGGTAAAAGCTGGGTCCTCCACAGACTTGACTGGAGGGGAGGTATAGAGTGGATCCAGCTTTTGCCTATTTTCTCCATCCATATGTCATTTTTCTCCTCTTTCCCTTTCCCTTATCTTCATCAGTATGCATCTCCTTCCTATCTCTTCCCTCATCTCCATCCATATGCATCTCCTTCCTCTCTCTTCCCTCATATCCATCCATATGCATCTCCTTCCTCTCTCTTCCTCCCCTCCATCCATGTGTATCTCCTTCCTGTCTTTCTTCCCCTCCATCCATGTCCAGAATCTCTCCTCTCTCCCCTCAATCCATATGCATCTCCTCTACTACTTAATACTTCCTCTCTTTCTTCCCCTCCATGTCCAGCATTTGTCCTCTTTTCCCTCTATCTGTGTGCATCTCCTTCCTGTCTTTCCTTCCCTCCATCCCTGTCTAACATTTTTCCTCTCTTCCGTGCCCTCCACTCCATCCATGTCCAGTATTTCTCCTCTCCCCCATTCCATCCATGTGCATCTCCTTCCTGTCTTCCCTCTCCTCCATCTATGTCCAGCATTTTTCCTGCCCTCCCCTCCATCCGTCCATGTCCAGAAACTCTCCTCTCTTCCCTGCCCTCTTCATCAATATCCAGCAATTCTTCTGTCTCCCCTGCCCTCCCTCCATATCCAGCAATTTCTCCTCTCCCCTCTCCTCCCATCCATGTCCAGCTATTTCTCCTCTCTCCCCTGCCCTCTCCTCCCATCCATGTCTAGCGATTCTCCTCTGCCCTCCCATCCATGTCCAGTGGCTCGCCCCAACCCCCACCTGCCCCCCTTTTCAGCCCCCGAGTTCCAATCCCAACCCCAGCCCCACCCACCTGCCCTCAACTTCCTACAACAGCCCTCCTTTCCTTCCTGCCGCCCTGCATTTAAAACTTATTTTACCTCGTCGGAGCAGCAGCAGCAGTAAAAGCAGCAAGCTCGCCTCTAGCCTTCCCTTCTCTCTCAGTCAGCCTGCAACTCACGCAATAAAACCCAAAGTGGAGGTAAATACTAATTAAATAGGAATGCTGATAAGTCAGATCCGTGAGGAACTCCTACATCCACTGCCAAAACCTGTGGCACAGAATCTTCCCAATTCACCTGCATTGTCCATCCAGAAAGATAGATACAAACCAATCATAAACTGTTCCCCTCACCCCTAATACATAAAAACCTATCCAGCAAGACTCTGTAGTTTACAGTGTCAAAAACAGATGAAATATCCAAAGACACCAAACAATATTTCAAACATGAATCTACACCCTTCTTCAAAACATCAAAAACTGATAGTATTAAAGTTTCACAACTATGTCCTTTATGAAAACCATATTGTTTCTCATCCAGCAATTGGTTTACTTCAATAAAATCCATAAACTGATTCAAAACAATCTTTTCCACAATTTTGGCCAATACAAATAGGCCTATAATTCACTAAAACATTGAGATCTAAACTTTCCTTCTTCAAGAGCGACTTAACAGTAGCCCTTTTCATACAATCAGTCAGAAAACCCTCACTTAATGATCTATTCACAATATCACCTAATACTGGAACAACCTTGTCACTCAATCCCTTTAAGATTACTGATAAACAGGATTCCAACAAGGCCCTAGTAGGCCGCAAAGTTTTAATTACACAAAGCAGTTCTGAAACATCAACCATTCTAAATGTATTCCATACAGGTACCTCAACATCTATTTGGCAGGGCAGGCATTTGGTTTAAAACAGATTGCACTTTTCCACAACAGTAATCACCAAAGTCAGAAGCTGTCAGAGCACTACTCACAATACTAATCTTATCCTGAGTCAAAAAATGAACCATTCAAAATACTTCTTGTGGCTTGTTTAAAGCACTAGAAATTCTGTCCCTAAAATATAGAGTTTTAACTTGCTAACAAACATCAATATACTCCTGCAAATGAATCTTATATGAATCATCAGAGTCTCCACAAGCTTTCACTTAACATCTTTGCAAAGTTCTAACAATAGCTGAATTATTCCAGGGGGGAAATTCAACCAAACTATTTTCTTTTACAGTTCTACAAGGTAGAAGCCTTTATGTAAGGAAGGTATGATGAAGTGGGTGCAGTTTCTGTGCTTGTTTTGGGAGAATTACCACTTTTTTTTGGTATTAGTCAAGAGAGGTAGTATTTTAGGGGGTCTTTTACAAAGCCTCGCTGCCATTTTTATCTCACAGTAAAGATCAGCTGGTGGTAAATGCAGAGACATCCATTATATTCCTATAAGCGTCTCAGCATTTACATCAGATGATTTCTACCATGAGCTAGCGTGGCTTTGTAAAAGGCCCCCTTAATGTTTTTGTATTATTTTATATCTGTATTTTATGCTTTGTAAATCGCTTAGTTTTAGGCGGTATAAAATTTTTGAAAATAAATAAATATAAGGCACTCTATATTCCACCAGGTATTTGAAAGATGCCTTTTCAGGTATTAATAAGCTTTTTGTCAAAGCAATCAAATATTCTCTTTTGGTTCCCAGAGAAGTTCATTGACAAAACCAAGGATCTACAAAAAGTGAGTTTAAAAGTTAATTCTTCATTGACGTGCAAGGTAGCACAAATCTGTCTCCAAACAGATTGCAACAAATCCTGTATATCTGGACAAGAAAATAGAATGTAAGGAAGAGGGTGCCAATATGTAATAAACAAAACAAACATGGGCTGCCACGAATGTTTAGCTAACTCTGTATACTATAAAATACAGCTCTGGGTGTTGTAACAAGAATGTGTTCATCATAATGTTGATAAAGAGGTCCGTAGGGACTTATCCCAATGTAAAGTTCATGCCTAGCATCAAGAGAGAAATTCAATTCTTTTTCCCAAACCTTTTAAGTACCCACTGTCTTGGTTTGTAGACTAAGGACATAGTCTAGCTTTTACATAACACATGTTTAAGAGTTCTTATACTTTTATTTTGCCAATGCAACCAGTTAATCATTTTCTGTTGTATTCTGAACAAAGAGTTCTGCTGTTATTGGCACACATTTAGGTAGGGAGGGACAAAACTACAAGCTGGATAATTACATAGAAAGTTTCAGACACAGGGTGAAATCCCAACTTTCCAACAAACAAAAGAGAATCCTGTACAATCTTACCCCACCAGAAAGAGCAGCCATAAGAACCCTACAAACTAACGAACGCATTATCATCAAACCCGCAGATAAAGGAGGCGCAGTGGTAATTATGGACATACAAAAATACATTGAAGAGGGGCACAGACAGCTCTCAGACAATAAATACTACAGGAAACTAACTGAGGACCCCACACAAGATTACACAAAACAGCTGAAAGACCTTATCAAAACATTTCCTACACAAGTGCAACCTCACCTGAAGAAACTCATACCAAACCAGCCTGCTGTGGGCACATTCTACATGCTACCCAAGATCCACAAACCGGGAAACCCTGGCAGACCAATCATATCAGGTATTGGCACACTCACGGAAGAAATATCTGGATTCATAGAGGGAATTCTGAAACCTCTCGTACACAAAACTAACAGCTTCATACAAGACACCACAGACTTTCTAAATAAATTGAAAAATATCAAGCAACTACCACCTAACACCCTTCTGGTCATGATGGATGTAGAATCACTATACAGCAACATTCCACATGCGGATGGCATAGCTGCATGTGGAAGACTCCTAAAAAAATCCACACTGGACCATCAATACTCACCAGAAACTATTACAAAATTAATCAAATTCATTTTAACTCACAACTACTTCCGCTTTAACAATGATATCTATCTGCAAATAATGGGCACTGCGATGGGCACCAGGACAGCACCCCAATATGCCAACCTTTTTATGGCTGAGCTGGAAGAGACATTTCTGGATACACACCAGACCAAACCTCTAAAATACTACCGGTACATCGATGACATTTTTATGATTTGGACGGAGGGTGAAGAAACTCTGAAACAATTTTATTCTGCCTTCAATACATACCATCCTACAATCAGATTCAAAATTGACTACTCCCCAGAAAAAGTCAATTTTTTGGACACCACGGTCTCAATCAGTGATGGCTGTATACAAACATCTATATACAAGAAACCCACAGACAGATGCAGCTACCTCCACAACTCCAGCTTCCATCCTTCACATACAAAAAGATCCATCATTTACAGCCAAGCCACAAGATACCACCGTATCTGCTCTGACCCAGGGGACAGAGACAGACACCTTAAAAGCCTGATTGCATCCTTCAAACAGAAAGGCTACAACCCCAAAATAATCTCCAAGAATATTGCCTCCT
The DNA here is from genome assembly GCF_901765095.1 of Microcaecilia unicolor. NCBI lineage: Eukaryota > Metazoa > Chordata > Amphibia > Gymnophiona > Siphonopidae > Microcaecilia > Microcaecilia unicolor. The sequence goes on from NC_044032.1 coordinate 308,559,319, forward strand.
CCCTCAAAACACCCAGGGAGAATCTGCTACAGTACAAGGAGAAAAAATCCACAGACAGAATCCCTCTTGTAGTGACATACAATCCAGAGCTGGAAAAACTGAGGAAAATCATAAGAGATCTATAACCTATAGTCCAGGAGGATGAATTACTGAAAGAGATATTCCCATCCCCACCAGTACTGGCCTTCCGACAGCCACCCAACTTAAAACACAAGTTAATCAGAAGTAAACTTTCATCACAGACTGAAAAGGAACAGAAGGGCACACTTCCCTGTAATTTATCCAGTTGCAAACTATGCCAAAATATTTCACAGGACCCCAAAGTCATAAGTACATAAGTAATGCCACACTGGGAAAAGACCAAGGGTCCATCGAGTCCAGCATCCTGTCCACGACAGCGGCCAATCCAGGCCAAGGGCACCTGGCAAGCTTCCCAAACGTACAAACATTCTATATACTGTATGTTATTCCTGGAATGTTGGATTTTTCCAAGTCCGTTTAGTAGCGGTTTATGGACAAAGGAAAGATATTCAACATAAAGGGATCTTTCACTTGCTCATCTTCCAATGTGGTATATATCATTGAGTGTAAAAAATGTAACGAAGGATGCTATATTGGAGAAACAGGCCAGATGCTTAAGACAAGATTCAATTTACATAGACATCACATGAACAATACTGGTGCCAGTAGGGTTCCCAAGCCTGTTGGTCAACATTTTACAGGACCAGGACACTGTACCAGTGACTTCACAGTGAGAATCCTGAAAGGTAACTTTAAAACCGTACAAGAACGTAAGACCTTTGAAGTCAGAATGATTGAATATTTTAACACCCAACAGAAAGGGCTTAACAAGGATCTGGGGTTCCTAGCCCATTATAAACCATAAAGCTGTATTTCTCTGTTGATCACCCCACCCCTCAATTATCCACACCCATCCTGTTAGAATATCAATGATATGCTTTGATGTCCCCATGCATACCTCGTACCCACCCCCATCCTCCCACCCTGTCAGACTGTCATAGTAATGCTTGAATGTTTTCACATATATACACAGTCAGCTAGCACATTTGCTTATTTCCGATCTGACGAAGAAGGGCAACCTTCGAAAGCTAATCAAGAAATGTATTAAGTTATGTCCAATAAAAAAGGTATCATCTTATTTTCTTTTCCATGTTTTATTTTGTTTGATTTCTATTGATAACCATTTTGGAGAAGAGAATGCTGAGGGGAGATAGAGTAGAGGTCTATAAAATAATGAGTGGAATGGAATGGGTAGATGTGAATTGCTTGTTTACTCTTTCTAAAAAATACTAGGACTAGGGGGCATGCAATGAAGCTAAAAAAGTAGTAAATTTAAAACGAATCAGGGAAAATATTTCTTCACTCAACGTGTAATTAAACTCTGGAATTCGTTTCCGGAGAATGTAGTAAAAGCAGTTAGCTTAGCGATAACAAATTGGAACACTTGAGGAGATTACCTTCAGATCACCAAGCTATACAAGAACCTTTGGATATTTCTTTGATATTAGAAACATCATTTTCTGAAATAGAGCAACGTAGAACTCTTTTAGTATCTTTTGTCTTCGAGCAGGACTTAAATTCGGTGTTGAAGCTATATTTTAAGAACTTCTTGAAGATCTTCTGTGGTCAAATAATTTGGGTATATCCTGATGTCTGTAAAACAACTCAAGATCGAAGGGAAAAAATTTCTGACTTTTCGAGAGGAGACCCGAGCTTTGGGGGCAACATATTTGCTTGCATATCCATGTAAATGTTTGATTAAATATATGGGTATAAAGTATACATTTTATGACCCAGAACACCTTAAAGCATTTTTGGAAATGAAAAAGCTAACCACTAAACCTAAAGAGTAATATGAGTGTTATCATACTGATTATCATAGAATTAATGGGAATGTTAAGGTCAGGCCATATTGTTTTTCTTTCTCTTTTCTTTATGGATCTCCTATTGTCCTAATCACTCCCCCCTCCTTTTTTTCCCTTACGTTTTTTGATTGTGGTCTAAGGAATTGTATAATTTGATATATGAAAATTCTTTGTGTTAAGATTCCTTTAGTATTATGTATTCAAAGATATACTATCCTGCTTATAATCGAACGAAAAAAACGCCCAAGAGTCGACCTAAATCGGGAGATGGACGTTAATCTCACAAAAACGAGTAAATCCATATAATTGAAAGCAATGTTTCAGTGCGTCCGTGTCGCTCGTACGTGGACGTAAAAACGTCCAAATAAGAGGCGTGTCGGGGGCGTGTTAGGGGCGGTGATACGACGTGGACGGGTACAACGTATAACGAATAGCGAAAGGGCTCTGGTTGGGCGGGAAGATGGGCGTAATATGATGGACCCGAAATAAAAGCGACCAGAGCAAGGAGGAAATCGTCTTTAGACCCATTAGCGATTGTGTGTAGTTGGAGAGTGGCGATATTGTTGGTGGAAGAGCTGAAGTGGTGGTTGCAGAGAGAAAGCCGAGCGTGTTGAGTACCTGTGACGGTCGTCTGTGTGCCCTGCCTCTTTTTGTGTCTTACCCTTTCACCGTTCCTTACTCCTACTCCTTTGCTCCATCGCCCCCTTCCCCTCCCCCTATCCCTCCCCATTCACTCTTCCCACGTGTATACTCTATTCCCTGACCTCCGTTTGTCTCTGTGTGCCTGTACTGTTTGGCGAGTGAGTGGCCAGAGGGCGTGGTGGCTGGAAGTGACAGATCTGTGTGTGTTGCTGTTTGTTTGACTACTAGTCCTAATACTTGCACTGGTGGTGGGGATATGGATGCACTTAATGCACTTGTGGCATGCATGCTACACGAAGAGGCCACCCACCGCAGGAGGTATTCACGGCCCCAAGTGTTTAGGCCCCGCACCACCTTCCTACAACTCACTGACCAGCAGTGTCTAACAAGGTTCAGGTTTGATAGGGCCACCATTCGTCAGCTGTGTGAGCAGCTGAACCCCCTCCTTCAGCCCCAGACACGTAGGAGTAACCCCATCCCTGCCCACCTCAAAATCACTTCCGCTCTCTCTGTCCTGGCCACTGGCAGTTTTCAATCCGTATTAGCTGCTAACACAGGCCTCACCCAGGCTTCTATTTCACACTGTCTCACCCAGTTCCTGGATGCCTTCATAACTCACACCTCACACTACATCACTTTCCCCACCACCCCCCAGGCCCTGCACAACAACATGGCCGCCTTCTATGCTGTTGCTAGATTCCCCTCGGTCATCGGTGTGATAGACTGCACACACGTAGCCCTCAGACCCCCCCGGGCACACGAAGCCACCTACAGAAATAGGAAGGCATTTCATTCTATGAACATGCAAGTTGTATGTGATGCCCAGGGGGAGATATTAGACGTGTGTGCCAGGTACCCCGGCTCCAGCCACGATGCCTACATCCTACAGCACTCGGGCATCTTCCGCAGGTTCGAGCGAGGGGAGTTCATTGGTGGATGGCTACTAGGTAAGTGCAACATGCATGTACCACCCATACTAGACCTCCTCCACTGGGCAACCCTCCGCCCTGGCTTCCTCCACCACAACCCACTATCCAAATCCCCCCGCCCCCCCTGTACCTGCTCCAAGCGATACACACTCATCTATCTCATTCTGCTTTTCCGCAAAGGTGACCGAGGCTACCCGCAGAGGACATGGCTTATGACCCCCCTGATCCACCCACAACCAGGGCCAGAAGAAACCTACAACAGGAAACATCGCAGCACCCGGGGGATCATTGAGCGCACCTTTGGTTTATTGAAAAACCGCTTCCGCTGTCTGGACCGGTCTGGAGGAGAGCTGCTCTACAGTCCAGAAAAGGTGGCCAAGATCTTTGTGGCGTGCTGTATGTTACACAATTTGGCCCAGCGCAGAGGACAGCCTCTCCCAGAGGAGCCACAGCCACCACCAGAAGAGGCCCCAGATGAGCTGGAAGAGGAGCCCCCTCCACCCCCAGCCCACAGAGCAGAGCTCAATGCCTACCAGCTTGGCGTAAGAGCAAGACAAAGACTCATTGAAACAAGTTTTAGGTGAATGTAAGTGAACATTTATTTTGTACATACAGTGCATATGTGTTTGGTCAACCCCACCACCACCACCACCACCACCCCCCTCCCACACCCACCCCCCTCCCACCAACCCTCACCCTACAGCATGTCCCATCATTTTCCCCTTCCCTTCCCCCGTCCCCTCCTACCCCTCCCACGCCCTTCCTTTGCAGCTGGTGCTGCATGGGAAGTCTCTTCTGAGCTGCTGCTCCCAGTGTCCTCCTCCGTATCCCCACGGCAGCCTGCGGCTTCGGCTGCACCGTGGAAATCGGGCCACCTTCTTGCTTCTAGTGGTCTGGCCACAGGACCCAGAATGGGAGCAGATTTCGCGGGTGCTGCAGGAGTGGGTGCGGAGGCTGAGGAGCGCAATGCCCACCTCTTAGCTGGTGGTTGCTGGTGGTCAGTGGAGGAGGATGTTGATGGCAGGGGCTGCTCCAGCAGCACGGGGGCTGGAGTAGGCGCGGTGCCCTGAGGGCGCAGGTGTTGGATGCTCTGCTCCAGCCGTCTCAGTTGCTGGAGCACCTCCTGGTGGCCTTCACGGTGCGCCTGGAGGAGTTCCTGGTGTGCTCGCTGCTGTGCCTCCAGTGCTTGGCGCTGCAGCTCCAGTTTCTGCTGCCGGTACTCCTCCAAGCGCACGTTGTGGCGGAGTAGCTCTGTGGCCAGCCGCAGGAGTTGCCTCCTTTGGCCAGATGGCCTCTGGCGGGGAGCTGGGCCCTCCTCCTCCTCCTCAACAAAGTCCTCCGGTGCTGGAGGTGCGGCCTCTGCTGGTGCAGGTGGTGGTGGCAGAGGCTGGACAGCTGGTGCAGGTGGTGGTGGTGGCTGGACAGCTGGTGCAGGTGGTGGTGGTGGTGGCAGAGGCTGGACAGCTGGTGCAGGTGGTGGTGGTGGCTGGACAGCTGGTGCAGGTGGTGGTGGTGGTGGCAGAGGCTGGACAGCTGGTGCAGGTGGTGGTGGCAGAGGCTGGACAGCTGGTGCAGGTGGTGGTGGACGCAGAGGATGCATAGCTGGTGCAGGTGGTGGAGGCTGGACTGCTGGTGCTGCAGGCTGTGGAGGTTGAGGCTGGACGGATGGTGTAGGGCGTTGGCCTTGCAGGCCACTAGGGCCGGCCTCCTCCGAGTCTTCACCTGTATAGCACAAGAGTGAGGAATAGTGTTGGTGCAAATAACCCACTTTTGTCTTTCAGCATTCATATACATTGGTATGTCCCCCAACCTGATGACCCAGCAAAGAGATGGTGAGGAGGAATGGAATTGACACGGGTACGAAAGAGAGAGCCCCGCAGGCAGCTGGGTAGAGGTGGTGGATGAGCAGCCAAGAGAAGGACACCACTCACAACGTTGTGCTCAAGCTGTTAGTTGTATAAATGTTAAATTGAACAACATTGCAGCATGTGTTGTGTTACTACTGACTTGCTAAACTGCATAGAACTGCTTTATGACCCCCATTACAGGCTCCTTCAGTTGAATGCATGTGGCCCACACTCAGTAGAGCACAGAGGTCACAGGAGGAACTAGGCACAGGTTGGTAATGGGAAAATAGAGGAGTAGTAGGGAAGGACGGCCCCCAAAGTTCTGCCAAAGTAGTAACCTACACACACCCATAGGAGCCAACTGGAAAGTAGTATTGGGGGGTGCTAAGCCCAGTGACCAACCCTCCTCCCTGCACAGCTACATGATCTTTCCTCATTATTGGGGGTGCTCACACACACACACAGCACCCACCCTGTCCACCCTGTCTGCTTGCTCCTATAACACACATGACCACTACCACTACTCAAATAGAGCTTACAATTAATTCAATAAATATGGGCACACAGGACAGGTAAGAGGAAACCCAATGACAACGGTTGGGATAGGGAGTAAGGGTAGAGAGCTAGGGAGTAGGGGTTACCAGGTCACAACAGCATCATAAAGGTGGGCTGTTAATATACATAAAGACAGCCAGAGATACTCCCCCCCCCCCCCCCCCCCACACACCTACCTCCCTCCTCCTGCCCCCCACTCCTCACCTCCCTCCCCCTGACCCCAACACAAGTGTAGTGCAGCACAACAGATACCCCAACTGCATAATGAAACACCTACCTGAGTCCTCAGCCTGGCCCGAGGTGTCCATGGAGCCAATCCCGTGGATGCCCTCCTGGGGTAGGAGGGAGTACACCATCAGCTCCATTGGTGTAAGGTTGGCAGTGTCATTGCCTGGGGGATTGGCCCCCGCCTTCCTCCGAACATCCCTCCTCAGCTTCCGCCACTTCCTCTTGCAGTCCTCCACGTCTCTCCCAGCATGGAAGACAGCATTCAGGCTGTCCCGTACTGCCTCCCATTCCCGCTGCTTTACTGTTGCTGCCAGCCTCTGCCCTGTGGGAGCAAACAGACTCCGGTGCCGCTGTACAATTTCTTGCACCAGGAGCTCCACCTCTGCCTCGAGAAAATTACCCTTCCAGGTCGGCGGCATGCGTGGTGGCATTGTACCAATGGGGTTTTCGAAAATACGGAGTGGGCGTTTATATAGGCGCCAAGAACGCCCATTGAGACGGGGGAATAGGCGTTTCTGATTTGGGCGCTACTTTTTCAATTATACACATAATTCCTAAGCGTGCCCAGCTGAGATAGCGATTAGGAACACATGCTTTCGATTATGAGTAGATAAGTATGGGCGTCTCCACCTGCCTTCCCTTTCTTCATTGCCATTTTACCTGCCATTTCCTGCACTTAGACCTTGCCCGATGTTCGTAATAATCAGTTACAGGGTTTTACCCTCACTTATATGAAGGTATGTGTTTAGCAATGTATGCTTGGGTACACCTGTGTATTTAGGGGGGGGGGGGGGAAATTATTGTTGGCCCTCAGCCACCACGCCTTCCGTTTCCTGTCTTCCACATCCCCTGATGCTCCCTTTCTTTCTCCCATTCTCTCTGCCTAGTTGTAGCAGGCAGTGTGTGGGGGCCACGAATTTAGTACAGTCGGCCCAACTCAAACACCCCTCGGTGAGGGTCATTTCAATCAGGGAGATGTGCAGCTAATGTTCCAGAAGATAAAAGGCGCACTACACAGTCTTGAAACAGACGTTCATGGTAAGCTGTCATTTGTCTGCCACCTCTTCTCTTTGTGCTCATAGTCAAGGAGTGTGCATTCACTGTATGTATGTAGTCTGGAGTCAGATGTTAGGTAGCTCTCTTTTCACCAGGTTCCTGTGCACTGTACTGTGGGGTTGGCAGGTCCTCAGTGGTGTGGGCCAGCTGTTGGAGGTGCTGTATTGGTTCCCGGTAGCTTCCATCTTCCTTGTTTATGTAGTGTACCCCAGTCCCCATTTATGAAGTGGCCACCCATTCTCAAGGTCCATAGGCGGGGGAGGGGAGAATGATTAATGCAATGGATGTGTATAGCACATTATGGAACACCTTCCTAAATTGCTCCATAGGTAGTAGGGTAGGGAACATGCACATTACATTGTTTTTAATTGGTAGCCTGGACAAAATGATCGAGGTGGCTACAGGTAGTGCCACTGAGGCCTATGACGTGGTGGTGAGGGAGAGGGGTGTGTGTACAGGTACCAACCCAAAGTAACTGGTGGTGGCTAAAACCTGGTGGCTGCTGTGGCCTAGTGGTTAGAGCACCAGCCTTATAATCATAAGGTTGCTGGTTCAAATCCCACCTAAGGCAAGTCACTTCAGAGACAAAGTTTGACACAAACCCAGAATACTTGAATGTAACACACCTTGATCGACTACTGGAGAAAGTGTCATCACAGCTGCAAATAATGAGCACCATTTTTTTGTGCCCTTCCCTAACACAAGTATTACATTGCAACTGTGATGAAGTAACCATCCATCTATTGGGTTTCCCATTGTTTCCCTTTTGCTCCTCAGCATTATATACCATAGCTGATGTATTCAATGTGAAAATATGAGCCAGCTGTTTGTAGGTCCTTCTTGGGCCCCCCCCCCCCCCCCCCCCACCAATGTGGCTTGTGGGTACGGATATGTGTCCATCAGACAGCAAACACTGTGTATGTGGTACCTGGAGTTATGTGGAAGTGTGTACGTGGCAGATCACACCTGGTACACTATTAATCTCTTATTGATGGCACTCTGTATTGTGGGTCAGTATGGTGGAGGGGAGGGAGGAAGGGAGAGAGAGATGCTGGCTGGCCATTTTTATTCATGAACACAAATATCCATCCAGCCTCCCTGGCCCAACCCCCCTGCACATATGGCCATGCAGGTTGGAATGAACAGGTGGCGTTCTGTCTGGCTAATATTCTCAGACATACATCACCTTCTCATTCACACAGCACATTTAATGCTATGCATATTGCTGCCTCCTTCCTCTCAACTCAACAGCACCATTTGGTGATATGTAATGCACAAGGGAGACAAACACACACACACACCCTGATAGTTATATTATAACAGAAACATTTATTTCCCCCCCACCCCCACCCCTACAAAATAAGCCCCAACAATGCCCTCCTCCCCCCCACAACTCCCCACACACCCCAACAATTCCCTCCCCCACCCCCCACAGAACCCCCAACATTTCCCTCCCCCCACACACACAACCCCAACATTTCCCTCCCCCCACACACACAACCCCAACAGGCCCCCCCTATTTAAATTAAGGGCGGCCACGCCCTCTTAGTAAGGCCCTCTGTAGCAGGGCAATGAGCAGCCCCAGCAGTACCCTTAGTGGGCCCTGGAGCTGCTCATTGCCCTGCCGTAGGGCTGTCACCTCCTGCAGCAGCTGGTGCTGGCCAACTAGAAGTTGCTGCTGGCCAACTATAAGTTGCTGCTGGCCATCTACCAGCTGCTGCAGGAGGCGCACCACAGTGGCAGGCCCAAAGGCTGGAGGTGGGCCATGGGACACGGAAGAAGATGGCCCAGGGGATGGAGGTGGGCCAGGGGACACGGAAGCTGGCCCAGGGGATGGAGGTGGGCCAGGCGATGGCGCTGCAGGTGGGGAGGGGTCCTCATGAATGTCCTCCTCATCTATGATGAGGACTCCCTCCTCCGAGTCCTCCGAGTCCTCAGAGTCCTCTTGGTGGGCCGCCTCCTGGCCTGGCTGCTGCTCCTCCTCCTCCTCCTCCTGGTGCCCCTTCTCCTGCTCCTCCTCCTCCTGCTCCTCCTGCTCCTGCTCCTCCTCCTCCTCCTCCTGGAGGTGGTGGCCCTCCTCATCCTCCCGCTCAGCTTCCTGCTGGTGGAGCCCTGTGTATGTAAAAGGAGTGTGATTGAGATCAGTGCATACACCATGGCTTGCATAGTGCAGTAGCTGGGTGGCGTGAGGCAGGGGATGGGGCAGGGTGTGGTAAGGCGTAGCCTATGCCCATGGGGAATGAGCTGCATCAGATGACATGAAACAGAACCCTGGACCCTCCTCTGACACACACCACGCAGGACATGTTGCCATACCAAATTCATTGCTGACCAGCATGTTTGCTTTGTGAGATGCAACGAGGGGTTGATGGGCAGTTGTTGTAGGAGTTATTGGGGGGGGGGGGCAGTGGGAAGGGTGTTGAGCACAATTCTTTTATGTGATTTAGGCCATAACATGCAGTAAAAGTAGGGCCTCAGGCAGCTGTACCAGGACACAGTAATCAGCCACCACAATAAGGGGAATAGTAAAGTGTGGCATATCATCTCATTCATCTCGGGGGGATGGTCGGACGTTGCAAGCACGCTCATGGGAGAACCCCTGCAACCTGCATCCTTGATCTGGGACAGATATGGTATTACTAGGTGGCTATTAGGCACATGGGAAGTGATATTGTACAACACATTTGCTTTATTCATGAAATGTATGTAGTAATCTGTATACAGGTGTCCTGTTTTTGAATACTTACGGCGAGCCCTGAGGTGCCTTCGCACCGCCCGGATGACGTCGGGCCTCTCCCGCCTCACCCTGCGGAACCGCCTCCGCAGGGACTCGAGGTCCCGGTGGACTCCAAAGCGTCTGTAAGATATAAGTTTGGAGAGCAGGGGTCAGGGGTGTTGGTCCTTTTTGTCCTCTGCACACATTCATTTGCTATTCACATACCAGAGAGAGAGGGTCTACAGTGTTGGGGGGGGGGGGGGGGGCACCTCCATTGGTAGTGAATCATAGGAGCCACCTTTTTTCCATTTTGGGGGGTGGAACCCCCAGTGGAGATGACCCCTCCCTCCATACATATTTGATATTGGGGGTGGGGTGGTGAAGCACCCACAGCAGCCACCGAGTTGGTTCCTATGCAGATGATGCCAGAGAGGTGGGCATGAGGCCAGACAGTACCGTTTGTATACATTATAATGTATGCTTGTTAAACTACTTTATATGTGTTATCATGACCATGTTATAAAGTATGGTATAGGTTTCATTGGTCTCATGCTTCCACTATTCGGAGGCTCCAAAGAGGGGTTGGAAAATGTGGCCTTCACATAACTAACGAAATTGTCACATAACACTAATAGCAAATGTCACATACCTAACCTAACGAAATACATTCTTGTAGGGATGTGGGAATGGTGGTCGTTTCAATAACATACAGATTATTAGTGATTGTGCATGTTCCTATATTACTCATGATCCTTGCATGGACACTCCAGTTACTGCTGGTAACATTGATGACGGAGCTGTTATATGTGTAGGTACAGGAGGGGAGGGGGGTTGGGCCATAACCTTACCTCTCTAACCTTTCCCGGATGCGGGACCAGGCTCACATGGCCTGCAGCCTGGGGGGCAGGTGATGGTGCTGAATGAAGAGCCTGTGCCGGTGCCTTACACACAGCCGCACCAGCATCAGGCTCTCCTCCTGCCCGAAGTTGGGTTCCCTTCGTTGTGCCATTTTTCCACGTGTTGGAAAAGAAGTGCCTTATATAGACGACCTTGCGTGAGGGACGTCGTTTCACGCACAGCTCCATATATGGATGACCATTCCATATATGGCCCCTATCAGCACGTGGACGCCCTTGTAAGCATAGACGTCTTTGACGTGCACATGCCTGCAGGAGTGTGAAACGTGGCTTCTATAGATGAGTATGACGCACCCCACCCGACCCTTTTCACATATACACAATATACATTTACTGCATGTTCAGTAGGTGTACAGTGCATGCAGATCCGCACATTCAGATGGGCACATATGATGAATGTATGGGTGGAGCAGCATGATATGTCTGTAGTTAACACATATATGCGTTCGTCATATATTTCCGTACCTGGATGGCCTGAACAACATGTACTGTACTTGCGATACACCTATGTACATTATTTTACACACCACGTGATTTGGTCGTTTGCACCTGCAATAGTCGACCGTGTTAGGGCGCCCAATTTAGTCACGCTTATGCGCTCGTCATTTGATTGTTTTCTTACAGGGATAATCGATTATCGAAAAACGCCCACACTATTTTTCCATTATACAGGTCTATTTTTGGACGTTATCGTAAGAACGCCCTAATTCGTACTTGGACGATCTTTCCATTTTGCCCCTCAATGTGTTACAGAAGCATGTTAATCGTGTAAAAATCTATGAAAATTTAAATAAAAAAAATAAATAAAAAAAGGTTTGGACAGCTTCCTAAAAGAAAAGAACATAAGTCATTATTAAAATGGACTTGCATCACGTAGCTATAGTTTGGGTTTCTCTTTCCCACATGTATCACTTTGTACTTACTCACATTAAACATCATCTAGAATAAGCAACATACAGTGTATTGTATTGTTTTGGGATCTTGCCGGGTACTTGTATCTGGATTGGCCACTGTTGGAAGCAGGATGCTGGGCTTGATGGACCTTCGATCTGTCCCAGTATGGCAATTCCTATGTTCTTTCTTATATACATTAATGAGGACAGTAAGGAGACTAAGGGCCAAATGCACTAAAGTCGTCATTAGAGCCGTTCCCTACCGAATTCCATAGCGAATCGGTAGGGAACGGCTATGCATCAAGGAAAGGGAATGCAAATGAGCTACTCATTGTAGCTCACTTGCATTCTCTATTCCATCGTAAAACAGTCGGCCAGTCGGCTGGTCGAGCATGCGTTATGCTGGCTGCTCTGCGCATGCCAAATACGCCTGTGCCTCCCAAAGATGTCGCGCTGCTCACCACACCCCCGCCGCAATAATAAAAACAAAAGTGCAGTTGAGGCCGGCCATTGAGAAAAGGCGTCCATTTTCGCCGTCATTCACCTCCGCAATAATAAAGAACGTCTTTTTTGGCCGTGCTTCACTCAGCTGAGAGACCTGGAAGTCTCTGAGCCAATCACAGCGCGTTTAGCTGTGAAGCTCTGCCAAAAAAGACGTTTTTATTATTAAAAAAGGGGGGAATGGCCAGCCATAAAAAAAAACCCGTCCATTTTGGCCCCTTGCAATAATAAAAATGTCTTTTCTGGCAGTGCTTCACTCAGCTCAGATACCAGGATGTCTCTGAGCCAATCACAACGCATTTAGCTCGGCTAAACACGCTGTGATTGGCTCAGAGACTTCCTGGTCTCTCAGCTGTGAAGCACTACCAAAAAGACATTTTATTATTGCAAGGGGGGAATGACGGCCAAAATGGACGGGTTTTTTGGATGACCGGCCATTCTGGCCTTCATTCCCCCCTTTTTAATAATAAAAACGTCTTTTGGGCAGTTCTTCAAAGCTGAGAGACCAGGAAGTCTCTGAGCCAATCACAGCGTGTTTAACCGAGCTGAGTCTCTCAGCTGAGTGAAGTACGGCCAAAAAAGACGTTCTTTATTATTGCGGAGATGAATGATGGCGAAAATGAACGCCTTTTCTCGGTGACCAGCCTCAACTGCACTTTATTTTATTATTGCGGCGGGGTAAGGAATGATTTTTATAGCGTTTTTCATCAGTTTTCGATCCGGCGCAGCCCCAACGAGAGGTACAGACCTCTTTGTTAGAGTTTCCAGCATTAAGGCAATTGGAAAAGCTTAGTGCATCTCATTACAACAGGGTTTCTACACAATTTGCTCATCTGCATTCCGTTTTCGTTATCTGCTACTGTCGTTGTAAAATGGCTTTTAGTGCATGCCAGGGTTTACTACTTATTCGTTAATGGCTCGTTATTGGCTCGTTAGGTTTAGTGCATCTGGCCCTAACAGAGGACATATGTAATCAGAGGAATAAAAGGGAAAGAACCTTCCTGTAAACTAAGGTCCTCAAAATACCCCACATTATCTCTTATTGACAAGAAATTTTTCCAAATGTGCTAGATCCACAAACAAATATTGCACCTCCCGTTAAAGACATGAGGCATTTACAGGGTAACTTCAAGAAAAAAAGAAACCTCCAATTCAAGTACCTCTGGTTTAAGGACTGAAAAGGACTTCCTCTTAAGCTGAGCATCTCAAATAACATCAGGAAATCTTACATTTTCATCCCACAGTATGGAAGATCCTTACAGAGGAAATAAGATTTTAAACCCAAATTCACTTCCCGATCAGAAGCAAACGCAGGTACTAGAGGCTGTTAGCGCCATACTAGCACCTGCATTTGCTACCACGCCATGATCAGAACCCCCGAGTGCATGAAACAACACGCTCACGGGCTATGAATGCAGCTAGCATGCAGATGCATGCAAAACAGGGCTCAGCACAAATAGCATGCAACTGTATGCTAAACCTGTTGATCCCCAATGATTAGTGACCAGTGTGCCAAAGATTGGCCTGCTGGCTGCAGCAAACCCTACGCCAGGGTTTGCAGACCACTGGGGAAGAATGGTGAGCCCTGTCCAGCATGCATTTACATGCTAGCAGGCCCCCATTCCTCCCAATGAAGCAACCCCCCCCCAGGAACTGACGACCCCCCCCCCCCCGCGACAGGGGGCTGGAGGTCCTGTGGACCTCCAGTCCCCCCCCCCTCCCGAGACACATGCTCATGGAGGGCTGGAGATCCAGTGAGTCTCCAGCCTCGCCTACCCCCCCCCAGCATTTCTATCAACTCCCTGGTGGCCCAGTGAACGACTGATGCCCCCCCCCCCCCCCCAGTGACAGGGGTAGTTGGGGTCTGGTGGTCCCATGGACCTCCAACCCCTGTGTTTGACAGGTCTGGGCTTTTGACAGGCCAGACCCATCAAACAAGTGCAGGAGGATTGTGCCTGAGCACATGCTCGGGCACAATCTTCCCACACTTCTTCCCTATGATCAGAGAGAATTGTGTGCTTAAATTAGCATGTCATTATCTGTGATCATAGGTCTAATAACGCCCCACGCTATTTTTAGAGCACTGTTTTGAACAGCGTAGGGCTTTTGATAATCTTCTTGTTAATTCTTTCTATGTGGTAAATAAATCCAAGATAGTGTCTCTTTCAGCAATCATATCTTGAGAATCCTCAAGAAATACTGCTGAGCACACAGCTAGCACGGACACACATGACTGTAACAATCATGTGTATTCTATAACTTATGTGTACAATTGACACCTTATGTAAGAGGACTTATAGAATGAGGAGGTTAATGTATAGTTTGCTTCAAGATTTAAGGTTCAAGGTTTATTTAATTTGATATACCGCTCAAAAACAAACCATCCAAGCGGTGAACAATACAATTCAATTGGAGGGATAGGTAATAAAAAATCAGAACGGAGTTGCAAACAACATAGGATAGAGAAGAAAGAAACAGCCAACCTGCTGCTGCAAACACGCGCACTGCACTCCAGTACCAACAAATCTGAGGGCTGCAGAGGGACAAAAGTAACAGCTAACTACCCTAAGCCATGTAAAAAAAAAAAAAAGGTTTTCAGTACAGCATTTCTTATGTGAGGTTTCTAGGTGCAAGTCTTACAGGAGTTTGTTCCAAAGTGTAGGCCCAGAGTCCCTAAGTTTTTAAAGATAGATCTTACAAAATAAAAGGGATTTGCAACCGGTAATATTGGGAGGAACAAAGAAGGTGAGGCAGTAATATAAGGGATCAGGAGGCGACCTAGTGGATTTGATATTATGGATGTGTAAGAGAATCTTTCACTGTATTCAAAAGTGAATTGGAGGCCAGTGCTCCATGATCAAATTGTGTGGCACCAGTGATGAGTTTAACAAAAACATTCTGCATCAGCTCTGGGCATCTGATTTCTCGAGCAGGGAGGCCCATGAACAAAGCATCACAATAGTCAAGGTTGTCAAGACCAGTGAATGAAGCAGGACTCAGGGAGCCTTTGGCTTCTGGAAATTCTGAATAGAGCGAATCTGATGTATTTTGAACAGTTTTTTTTTTTTGTTACATTTGTACCCCGCGCTTTCCCACTCATGGCAGGCTCAATGCAGCTTACATGGGGCAATGAAGGGTTAAGTGACTTGCCCAGAGTCACAAGGAGCTGCCTGTGCCTGAAGTGGGAATCAAACTCAGTTCCCCAGGACCAAAGTCCACCACCCTAACCACTAGGCCACTCCTCCACTTTTTCCTGATAATATTTGAAATATGTGAATGAAATAGATCAGAATCAGGAACTACCCCTAAAATCCTCACTAATTTACTGATGGGGGCCGGAAATGGACGTGCAATAAAATGAAAATTGCCATGCGTCCATTTTGGGTCTGAGCCCTTCCCACAAGCCATTGACCTAGTGGTAAGGTCTCACACAGTAACTAGGCGGTAAAGGTTCACGCACGTCAAATTCCACTTGCAGCGCGTCGGAAAATAAAAAATATTTTTCAGGCGTACGTAGCAGATGTGTGCCAAAATTGAAATTACCACAAGGGTCATGGGGTAACTGGGCGCTAATTCCAATTTGGCGTGCGTAGGCATCTACACGGCTTAGTCAAGGGCCCCTAAATGAAACGAGAGAGTGGAGAGCCCTGAGTAACTCCATAGACCATTCAATTTCTCTGAATAAACTCATCCATCTTAACCAAATATGATCTTGCCATAAGGAAACCCCTAAACCAACTTAAGTTATACCGATTTTATTCAAGATATTCAATAGTAAATCATGATCAACAATGTTGAAAGCACTCAACAAATCAAATTGCATAATAAGGGCCTTACTTTCCTCACTTAGTAATGTGTTCAACTCAAATATTAACACACACAATAATCTCTCGGTACTAAAATTCATCTGAAACCCTGATTGAGACAGATGTAGAACAGTAAACCTATCTAAATAATTTACCAATTTATTGGTAATTAACACCTCCAGAATTTTAACCAAAAATGGTATTTTAGAACCCTACTGATAAAAACGCTTACCTACATTTTCAAAGATATCACAACCGTAGTTTGAAGACCAATCTTCCATACTCCCAATTTCTGAGAGTATGGCGTCCTTGCACGAACCTGGAAGAGTTTGAATCTCAAGCGGAAGAGATGTCAGAACGCTTTGCGAAAAGAGGTTATACAAAAAAGTACATTGAAAAAAGTCTTAATAATGCACGAGCACAAGATAGAGAACAGTTGCTGACTATAAAGAAACAGAGAGAAAAACCTGACCTCATTTGCACGTTGAAATTCTCCAAATTTTCAAACCAACCAAAAAAGGGAGAGGGAAAAAATTTATCTAAACAATAATCTATCATTCCCAGGAGGAAATTTTGATTGACAATTACATTGGCCACAATTAATTTGGGGTCATGGTCCACAGCCCATATGACAAAAGCTAACACAATGTTGACCTCCCCAGTTATATTCATACATCTAAATCCATTCCATCTATTAGCCTTTTATTTTCAAGGCACCTAGGGGCCCTTTTACTAAGCCATGTAAGCACCTACGCATGCCCAATGTGCACCAATTCGGAACTACTGCCCAGCTACCGCATGGCACGGATGGTAATTTTATTTTTTACACACACCAGAAAATATATTTTATTTTCCGGCGCATGGCACTAACCGGGCGGTAATCAGCATTGTACGTACACTGATGATTACCATCCAATTAACACATGAGACCTTACCGCTAAGTGAATGGGTGGCAGTAAGGTCTCAGGCCCAAAATGGATGCGTGCCAATTTTCATTTTGCTGCACATCCTTTTTCAGCAAAAAAAGGCTTTTTTTTTTCAGGTGTACTGAAAAATGGATCGACGCGCATCTACACCAGCGCAGGCCACTTTTCAGCGCACCTTTGTAAAAGAACCCCTTATTGTTTTGGCAAATGTATCCTAATAGAATTTTTTATATTTTGCACAATTTTGAGCAATTTGGTTGATAACTTCCTTTTTCATTGGAGGCTGTGATGCATGTTTAAAGGCATTTTTACTTTGAAGGTCATAGCAACAGAACTTATATTTTTCAGACACTTAGCCTTCGACATGTCTGTTTAATAGAAGTGACCACCATATTAGAATGTGATAGCTATAAAGGATGACATAAAATAGGGGTCACAATTTTGACTGCCCTTGAAGGACAAGCTGACTGGCAAGTCTTCAGATAAACTCTAATTCTTCATGGACACAACAGTTGTGAAAGGTTCATATAAGATTTATATTACATTGGAGTCTTATAGTCCACTACAACCAACAAATTCAGAAGATGGAGCATTCTTCTGACAGCTATACAATAAAAACTGATTAATCACAGTCTCAAAAAAGTAAAGTATAAATCAGTAAGTTCTGTTTATGATTCTAATTATGATTATTATTATTATACAACTTATAGCCTGCACTTTCCAATGTTCAAAATAGGTTACAACCATACACACATAATTTCAAAAATAATAATTCTATAAATTGCAATATAAAAATGAAACATAAATATTAATTATTATTATTATACATCTTATAGCCCACTACACACTCTATGGTTGAGGAATTAACAGATCGTTAGTCCTCCTTTATTTCTCATGGAGTGGGGAAAGTTGAAAGCCATCACGATGATTATTTCACCTCATATTAAATATGTGCTGAGCATGTTGCCAATAAAAAGAGATAAGATAGGACTATAGAGCAAACAGGCTAAATTCTATTGAAAGGAAAACCATGCCAAACTGCCCTACATGAACTTAAATTTAGTAAACACAGTGGAGGAGTTAATTTATCCTATAGTTTGAGTGAAAGTACTTATTCATTCCATCTGGTGATTAGCATATATCCTTTGAACAAGGTTTCCGGAATGACAGTGAGCTAGCCTTTATAGACCCATTTTATTATAATATCCATACATTTTTAAACAATTAAAAGTACATTTGAAGGTTAAATGGACCCTATCTAAATGTCTGCCAAGAACTTTGCTCAATATCCTCGCCAAATACCTTGTTCAGAATCCAACAGGAAATGATTAACTGGCTTCATTAGCAAAATAAAGGTATATGTTCTAGGTGACCATGTACAAAGTAAAGTTAGACCATGCCCTATCAAAGTCTACAAACCAAATATGGGCTACCACCAACATATCATTATAATTCGCTGCAATTTCATCACTGCATCTTGAACACTGATATTAATTGTTCATCCCTGGATGGACAGCCAGATTATTAAGCCATCTGCATTGAACTATTTTATTCTATAGAGATGGGATACTGACTTTAGAAGAATCTAACATTGAGTCGCCATATGATTATGGGAACTGAAAAGGTTTGGGAAAAATATTTGAACTCTTGTCTTGACCCAAGGGCAGTGCTTCTCATCCCAGTCCTCAATGCGTATCCACCCAATTGGGTTTTCTGGATATCCACATTGAGTATGCACAAGAGAGATTTGCATTCACTGCTTTCTTGGTATGCAAATCTATCTCATGCATAGTCATTGTGGTTATCCTGAAAACTTGACTGGCTGGATGTGCCCGAGGACTGGGTTGAGAATCACTGCCATAGGGCATAATCTTTACATTGGGATAAGTTCTCATGGATCTCTTTATCAACATTATGACACAGAAGTTTTTGTTATAGCACCCAGAGCTGTATTTTATAGTACATAGAGCTAGTATATTAGCTAATCTTTTGCAGCAGCTAATAACAAATGCTAGTTTTGTTTATTAGATGTTGGCACACTCCCTCACATATATTTTTTTGTCCAGATACAGGATTTGTGGCAATCTGTTTGGAGACAGATTTGTGCTACCTTGCATCTCAATGAAGAATTAACTTTTAAGCTCATTGGGGCCCTTTTACAAAGGCGTGTAGGCATCTATGCGTGTCCATTTGGCACTACCACCCAGCTACCATGTGTCCCGGACGGTAATTCGACTTTTGGCACGCAACCAAAACACACAGAAATATTTTCTATTTTCTACCACGTGGTGCTTGCCTGGCAGTAATCGCAGTTGACGCGCATTGAATGCTTAACTGCCCGGTTAGTGCATGAGACCTTACCGCTAAGTCAAAGGGTAGCGGTAAGGTATCAGGCCAAAAATGGACGCGCACTGGTTTTAATTTTGCTGCATGTCCATTTTCTGGCACAAAAAAGAATTCCTTTTTTCAAGGCACAATGAGGAAATGGACCAGCATGCATCCAAAACACATGCCTACACCAGCACAGGCCACTTTTAGGTGCGCCTTAGTAAAAGGGCCCCATTATTTGGTGATCCTTGGCTATCTAATCAAACCTTTCTAAGAATCAAAAGAGAATATTTGATAATCTGATTGCTTTGGCAATAAAGCTTATTCTTAATAACTGGAAAGGCATCTTTCAAATAACTGATGGAATATTGTGTGCCTTATATTTAAGTATGAATTAGTTGTTGCAAATAAATATAATCATTTAGGTCTAACCGGGCATTTTTAGCAGTGCTTAACTGGATAGTGCCACTGAAAATGCCCAATTAGTGCCCAAGCTGAGATTGGCTATTTTGGGGGTATTCTGGAGGCAGCGAAGTATTTAGCCAGTTAAGTTCCGATATTCAGCACTTAAGATAACTGCATAAACAGCACCACATACTACTACTACTACTACTACTACTTATCATTTCTATAGCGCTACAAGGCATACGCAGCGCTGTACACCATACACAGAAAGACAGTCTCTGCTCAAAGAGCTTACAATCTAGATAAGACAGGTAAACAGACAGAACAATAAGGGTAAGGGAATAAAGAGGTGAGGATAAAAGGACAGGGCAGGTGAGTGGTGGTTAGGAGTCAAAAGCAGTGGTAAAAAGGTGGGCTTTAAGTTTGGACTTGAAAACAGCCAAAGATGGGGCTAGACGCACAGGCTCAGGTAGCCTATTCCAGGCGTGAGGTGCAGCAAGATAAAAGGAACGGAGCCTGGAATTAGCAGTAGAGGAGAAGGAGACAGATAAGAGAGATTTATGTATAGAACGGAGTACCCGAGAGGGGGCGTAGGGAGAGACAAGAGTGGAGAGGTATTGGGGAGCGGCGAAGTGAATGCACTTATAGGTCAATACGAGAAGTTTGAATTGAATGCGGAAACGGATAGGGAGCCAGTGAAGTGACTTAAGGAGAGGGCTAATGTGAGCATAGTGACTTTGGCGGAAAATGAGTTGTGCAGCAGAGTTTTGGGCTGATTGAAGAGGAGAGAGATGGCTAAGAGGGAGGCTGGTGAGAAGCAGGTTACAATAATCAAGACGAGAGGTGATAAGAGTGTGGATAAGGGTTCTGGTAGAGTGCTCAGAGATGAAGGGACGGATTTTGCTGATGTTATAGAGAAAGAAACGACAGGTTTTGGCAATCTGCTGAATGTGAGCAGAGAAGGAGAGAGAGGAGTCAAAGATGACCCCATGGTTACGAGCTGATGAGACAGGAAGAATGATAGTGCCGTCCACAGAAATAGAGAAAGGGGCTATTAAACTTAAAGATAGGTGCAGTTTATAGAACAGTGCCTATGCCTGGGAAACATGCCTAACTGAATCATGGTGCAAATGTTTGCACTTGTATTAGGCACATATCCCCTTTATTCTATAACAATGTGCATTAATTTTAAGAACATCCCAGTTCTGGCCATGCCTCTCCTATTTCCATGCCCCATTTTTCAAATCGTATGTAACATTTAAGCATGGCTCCCACACCTATATTTACAAATGTAAAATTCAATTACATTTAATTAGTGCCATCAATTGTTTGTTAAAAATCCAATTATTGGCATTAATTGGCTTGTTATTTAATTAAATTACGTGTGCAAATTGAGCATATGACCAAATTTGGGCATGCACTTTTTGGCGACTTTTAGAGAATTAGGGGATAAATGCAGTCCTATCTTTATGCGGTTCTTCATAGCTGATTAAGTGCCGAATATCGCACTTAGGGCTTCTTTTACAAAGCTGCGTTAGCGACTCCCGCATAGCATGGGAATTGAACGAATTTCCTTTCATTTGCCTCATCAGGAATTGCTAGCGCATCTTTGTAAAAGAGGTCCTTACTCAACTATATTTTAGTCAGTTCCTGGATAAGACCAAGCATTGAAGTTTCTGGTTTTATGCCGGTGGCAGTCAGCAAAATGCTGATTGCCACTGGCTGCATATAGGACCCGTAGGGGACAATTTCAAAAACAGGGTGCCTCCTTGTATTTCTTCTTGGGATACAGTTGGGGTAGACATTTTTGGCATATAAATTCAGGGCTTATGGTGTTTTTGTTCTGCCCTGAAGGCCTGCATTGCTGAAAATACTTCTGATGTCATATTCCTTGAGTTTTTTTCCAAAGCTTTTGATATCTAGGGCTCACAGCTTGCCAGTACTTTTTATTGAGGATAGAAGAAATTAATTGGACAATCTCCAGAACCAATGTAGTAATTTGCATAGCTTACAGAAATATTTTTGTAATGTTTCCATTGCCTGGTTACAATTAGAGCAGAGCAGAGCATATACAAGGTATATTATAGCTGTTGCTCTCTCCTTTCAAAATATTGACATTTTGACTCTTTTTTTCTCTTCGATGACAAGCTAGCAACCCTTGTTTGAATGCAAAGGAGAAGGGGCACAAGTTCTCAATTGAGCATTATTTTCTTCGCAAAGGCTTTAGGCCTAGGCAACCTATATCAGTGCATTTGTAGGGCTGGGAGCAGGAAGCTGACCAGAGTGCCTAATAACTATCAATTGTTTATCAAATCAGATGTGCATCCAGGCCACCTATTTAAAGCCAAATGGGGTTGGTGAGCCAGTCTATACTGTCACTCAGTTAAGACTCCCCCCTTCAAGTCTGAAATTACTCAATATTCAAAGGCAATAAATTGCACATATGAATATACAAATCCAAAACTGATCCATTAGACAGTTCTCTGGCCTACATTGCCCATTTCCAAGAAAACATAGAGGTTAAATCTCACCAATTTAAGACCTTACTACAGACCTCTACAACACTCACTTATTTTAAACTGGTGTAGCTACTACTGTTGTTGATTTACAATAGGCTACAACACTCACATAGACAAACCTAAATTAGCTAATTTCCAAGAGAACATGGAAGTTAAGAATCACAAAGTACAAGCCCTTACTATAGACCTCTATAATAGTTACTCAAGCTGAACTGTTGGTGCTTTCTGCACCACTGACATAGGTTAATCAAAGGAACAGAACAAGTTGATGGTAAATTGATGTTATATTACATTTTAAGTTATATGCTAGTCCAGAACACATGTACTAGACTACAGGGTTATTGTCTCATCTGGACCTTCTCAAACATTTTACATAATAGTCATCTTAGGATGTACCAGGAACCTTTTGAACATATGCTTTTGTGGTCATTCTTTGTGTACTGAGAATCTCTAGGGGCTGTTGTGATTCCTCGAAATCTTAACCTTGGACTCCTTGGTAGGAAATGAGACCAATTAATACCTTCAGTCTTATGGTTCAAAATGATCTGCTGCCTCCACAGAGCACCTAATATTTCATATGGAAAGCAGAAGCTTGACTGCTACTTTCAGAGTCAATCTAGTTCAGATGATCTGTAGTATTCTCAGTATGGGCAGGTGTACTCCTCACATCATAATCTGCTAAGTCTTTCCTAGAATTGTAGATGAGCAGAGAGGGCATGGAGGAAATGCCCTTGTCGTCCTACTTTAGAAGAGTATAATCTTCAACGTCATTCTTATTACACAGTTAGGACGAATGTTCAAAAAGAATAGCAGAAGCCCCCTCATCAGCTAAAGAATTGTTTGCAGTGGTAAAGTCTTTAGCATTAGTTCCTAGTCAGCATCTGGCACAGGATTTTGCTATAGATTTTCGTCAGAAAGTTGACCAGACTGCTTCTCAGTTTGAAAATAACCCTTTTCCGGTTGAAATTTATAATCCTTTAAGTGATGATAAACTGTGGTTCAGATTTACTATAAGAGTCACAATTAGAAAAAATAATGACTACTATCAATAATTCTTTTTGTAAATTAGATTATCTACATCATTCTATTGTGAAAAAGTTAAAAGTCTCATTTTTACCTTTATATACTCAAATGGTTAATGCATCTTTACATGAGGGCATTATGCCATCAGCTTTGAAACTAGCAGCTATGAAACCCTTGCTTAAAAATTCAAGTCTTGATCAGTCACAAATTGACAACTACCGCCCAATTTATTCATTACCTGTTTTTGCAAAATTGATTGTACGTGCTGTGTTTCAATAACTAGGTGACGTTTTACAGCAACATGAGATTTTAGATCAATTGTAAGCTCTTTGAGCAGGGACTGTCTTTCTTCTATGTTTGTGCAGCGCTGCGTATGCCTTGTAGCGCTATAGAAATGCTAAATAGTAGTAGTAGTAGTAACACCAATTTGGCTTTTGAATAGACCATGATACTGAAACATTATTAATATCTTTGTTAGGCAGTGTCAGGACAGGTTTTGGTAAGGGTTTGTTAGTTACCTTGGATATTTCTGCAGCTTTTGACACCATTGATCATTCTATTTTTTTTGAATCGATTACAATCGATCGGATTATCTGGTTGTGTGTTATGCTGGTTTAAATCTTTCTTGAAAGATAGGGGGTTCTGTGTTTTCGAAGGTATAGAGAAATCTTTGACTTGCTCGTCTGGAGTTCCGCAGGGCTCCTGTCTCTCCGCAGTGTTATTTAATCTCTTTCTTCTACCTTTATGCACAATTTGTATTGCCTGTTGAGAACTCTTTTGACGACACATTTGTTAAATTAAGATTTTACCTTTCATTTGCAACAATGTAGAAAATATCAGCAACATATCCCATGTTGTTGCATGTCATTACTGAACAAAAACAAGCAGAAAAAAAATTTGCTGAAAAGAATGTGCACTCTTTCAAAAGAATGTGCACTATCCCACTAATTCTATAAAAGTCACCAAAAATTGGAGTGATTCAAGATGGCGGCACGTACCTGAGAGGCAGTAGCAGCCCTCTTTTCTTTTCTAAATTATGCTGAAGTGACGGGGTAGAGCAGCGGTTCGAGCCTCCCCCCCCCCCCCCCCGCGCTGCCAGCTTCCCCATTTGTCAGTCCGATGGATCGGCACTTGAGGACTCTAGGGGCTAGAAGAGAGATCGGGAGCGGTCCCATAGAAGATGCCGACTTGAGTGAGGAACCTTCGGTGTCTTCTGGGCTTGAGACTATGCTGAGCCCCGATCAAAGAGCTCCTCCCCCGCAACCACAAGGCTCAAGCTCTCCCCTGCTTGAATCGACGGGGCCACCATTGGAAAGTGGGCAGGACTCTGGATCGAGGGAGGCTCTAGTACAATGGGGAGAGTCAGGAGAGGAAGGACAAGCAATACTCTCCTGGGTGATCATGCCAGCTGGGACTGAAGAAGTGGGAAATCAAAATGCTTTTCATCAGGAGAAGGCAGCAGTTTCAACATTGGAAACCATACCTGAATTTCTTACCAGGAAACCTGAAGAGGTAACTTTGGACTCTCTTTGGTCACTAATTTCACAATTAGGTAAAACTTTTCTTACACAACTAAATATCGTCTCACAGAAAGTCTCCTGTATGGAGCAGAGAATAGAAAAGTCTGAGATTGAAGTTAAATCCATGGTTGTATGAATGGAACAAATTTTAAAAAATATTCTTAAGGTGGAAAATACAGTTTTCAGTTATTAAGGATTTATCTAGTTTAAGGAGTAAATCTGAAACTTTTGAAAATTAGCTTAGGAATAATAATCTTAGATTTATAAACTTTCCAGTGGTAACTTTGGTGAGGCCATTGGATATGTTTAAACGTTACCTAAAAGAAATACTGGGAATCTCAGAAGATAAATTTCCTCCTTTTACACAAGTTTACTATTTACAAAAAAAATATATCAGAACAACAATGGCAAAATACCTTAGATGTTTCAACTTTATTGGACACTTCGGACTTGAACTTAGCCATTTCTGCTACTTTGGTAGCAACAGTGTCATTGTTACCAGACAAGCAATGGTTGTTTCGTATGTTTTTCAGAAATAGAGAGAAATCCTTTTTAGGTTTCAAAATTCAACTATTTCCTGATCTTTCAAGGGAAACCCAATGAAGATGTAAGCAGTTCCTGGTATTAAAGCCAGGTGTCTTGCAATTAGGGGTTACTTATTTTTAAGGTACCCCTGTAAATGTATTGTTAGATATAATGCAGTTAAATATGTATTCACAGAGCCTACTCATTTAACAACTTTTATAGCAACTAAAAGATCATTAGGAGGATAAATAAGCTTGAATAGTTAACTACCAGCCTTAACTCTTAGGTACAATATTACCTTAGAATATTTCCTTAATTTTCCTCATTTTTTTTTTAGTAATCTTGGATCTCATTGAATGTGAACTTGAGTGTTTATGTTGTATACATTGCCTTTATTTTGTCTATAAGGTTATGTTTCCTTAACTTTATGAGAAAAACAACACTTTTCTGTACAAGTATAAATTCTTGGTTTAAAGATGTAAAACTTATAAATGTAAAAAAAAGTCACCAAGAATTGCATGCGTGCCCAATTTGCATGCACAATTTAATTGAATAACAAGCTAATTAGTGCTAATAATCAACGCTATATGCAAAGAAGTTGCAGCACCTCTTTCTGAAAGTGTGCACTTTATTTAACGGTGTGTACTCATTCAAACCATTGCATATGTGCAAATAGTGTGTGCACTATCAAGAAAAGAGTATGCACTCTTTTCAAAAGAATCTGCCCTCTTTGCACATACCCCCTAATTTAACAATTTAGTGCTTAAATGTAAGCACCATTTGTGCTCTAATATTATAAAATACTAAATTTTCTATGCATTAATATTATTTTCATGTACATGTGCTGTTTGGGTGGAAGTAGTATTCTACAAATTTATATAGCATAAGTGACAGCTGAGGAGGATATGATAGAGGTCTATAAAATAATGAGTAGAGTGGAATGGGTAGACGTGAAGCATCTGTTTACGCTTTCCAAAAATACTAGGATTAGGGGGCATTCGATGAAGCTACAAGGTAGTACATTTAAAACAAATTGGAGAAAACGTTTCTTCACTCAAAGTGTAATTTAACTCTGGAATTCGTTGCCAGAAAATGTGGTAAAGGCGGTTAGCTTAGCAGAGTTTTAAAAAGGTTTGGATGGCTTCCTAAAGGAAAAGTCCATAGACCATTATGAAATTGGACTTGGGGAAAATATTTCTGGGATAAGCAGTATAAAATGTTTTGTACTTTTTCTGGGATCTTGCCAGGTATTTGTGACCTGGATTGGCCACTGTTGGAAACAGGATGCTGGGCTTGATGGACCTTTGGTCTGTCCCAGTATGGCAATACTTATGTACTTATGATAGTGCCAAAATATTGGCATGCAAATACAGCCTTACACTCTATAATGGAATCTGGGTGCTGAGATGCCATTATAGATAGAATTCACACTCAGCATTGTATTTTGGCACCCAAATTTGGGTGACTTTCATAGAATTGCCCCCATAATGTTCAATCTTTTGAAAGCGCACACACTAAGCAGCTTTGCTCCTATGATGACAAGATGGCCAAATAAAATGAATAAAACAAAAAATTCCTGGCAATGAAATACGAAATGACATGAAACAAACGTTTTGTGTCTGTCCCTCCCTGAAAGATCCTTCTTAATAGACAATAATCAGAGCCCTTTCTGCAGGTTAAGTAGCATTTTATATATAGATCTGCACCCTGGAATACACCCTATCCATTTCCACATACATTTCAAAATCCTCTTATTTTGACTTATGAGTGCATTCACTCTGCAGCTCATCAGCACCTCTCCACGCTTATCTTTGTGTACACTCCTCCACAGGAACTCCTTTATTGGGTAAAATCTCTCTTATCTGTACCCTTCTCCTCCACTGCAAACTCCAGATTCCGTTCCTTTTATCTTGCTGTACCATATAAATACATAAGTAATGCCACACTGGGAAAAGACCAAGGGTCCATCGAGCCCAGCATCCTGCCCATGACAGCGGCCAATCCAGGCCAAGAGCACCTGGCGAGCTTCCCAAACATACAAACATTTTATACATGTTATTCCCGGAATTATGGATTTTTCCCAACTCCATTTAGTAGCGGTTTATGGACGTGTCCTTTAGGAAACCGTCTAACCCTTTTTTAAACTCTGCCAAGCTAACCGCCTTCACCACGTTCTCCGGCAATGAATTCCAGATGCCTGGAATAGACTTCCTGAATCAGTACAGCAAGCTCCAGCTCTGGCCATCTTCAAATCTAGGCTAAAAGCCCACCTTTTTGAGGCTGCTTTTAACTCCTAGCCCCTATTCACTTTCAGTAACCAAGTCTGTTTTGTCATTCCCACCTTAAGTAATTCCCTTATCATTTATTTGTCCTGTGTGTCTGTCCTGATTAGAATGTAAGCTCTGTCCAGCAGAGACTGTCTCTTTCATGTTCAAGTATACAGCACTGCGTATGTCTAGTAGTGCTGCAGAAATGATAAGTAGGAGGAGGAGGAGAAGTAGAGGATAGTCCAACTTGTCAGTGGGTAAAATTATTCATACAGAAGGAAGAAGAGGTGCCAGGTGGAGGTTGAGGATAGGGGTCAGAGATACATTTGTAGTTTGGGATAATCAAAAATTATAAATGTATTTTTTCAATGTAAAAATTAGAAAAACCAGATGCAATCCCTATGCGTATTATTTCTGGGGACACTAATCAGAGCAAAAGACTATGCAAACTTTTGCTTTAATCACTGGTGCAAGGCAATAATGTAGCCAGATTGAGGGCACAGGGGGAGTGGAGAGTGGATTGCCAACAGCACCGGCTCATATTTTAAATGCGACAGATCATGTGAAAAATAGGCTCCATCGTCATCGGAAGTCTGTTTGTGGGAGCGGCTGCTCCCCTGGTGACCCAACTAGCTTCACCTCTGGTGCAAGGTCCATCAGATTTTACCAGTGTGGGCAAACTATATCATTATCTCTTTTGTCTATGTGATATGTGCAACACTAGTATCATTCCTGACAAAAAGTTTTTCAGTTGTGTCTGTTTCTTTCTGAGTTGTAGTATCTAATCTATTCTTGCTCCATTTATGAAGATGTAAAATAATAAACATGCTAAGTGAATACTGGAGATCGAAAAGCATGGACCTAAAACTCTGTGTGCTTTTTAAAAAATGCAGTATTATAATGTGTTTGACATTTTTGTACCCCATCTGTTGCTGAATCAATTGGTTCAGTTTGGAAAGTGCAATTGATACAATACTCTATTACTGAAGAATCTATCCTAAGACATGTACTGTCATCTCTTATTAATTTTGTGGTGTGAATCCTCTCTCGAAATGTCAATGCTCGTATGCTATTAAATATTTAATGAGTCATTCCAGAATAATGAATCTGTATGGGATCATGTCCCCTCTCATGGCTGAGCTCCAATTGTTTTTGACAAGTGAATACCATCTATTATAGTTAAAATTCAGTACAAGACTGTACAAAAATCCATTATTACTTGTATTTACACTGCCATTTAGATGGATAATTGTTATTATTTTTTTAATGCTTCTTTATTGTTTGCTGAAAACAAGGTCCCTTATGCTATTTAGAATTATTAATGAAATGATTTATTTCTTCATATTTGCTGCATGCAATGTGGTCTAATAAATTATTGACACTAAAGTCAGACATAATCTTGCTAGATGTCAACATTAGCTTGGTGTTGCATTAAGTTATTAGCTAGTTACACTGTCTTTTTCAAGAATTTCTTATTATGGAAAGAATTAGTGACAATGGGTGTTTCAGGCTTAGGAGAAATGTTGTAACTCTAAGGAGCTTATTTTTGAAGCATGTAGATGTTTCAAAATGCCCAAAATAAACATCCATGTGCTTGAAACCTTAAAATCCTGATTTTGCAAAGGCAGAAAATGGACATCCATATTTTGGGTGGGACTAGGGAGCACCCAAAATCAGGACATCCAACAGCAATAACTGAACGGTAAGAAATACCCAAGTCTATATCCTAAATGACCTGTTTCAGTCACATCCAAGGTACAAAAAGGTGCACTGATTGAGCAGTTGACCACTGGAGAGATTAAGGCATGACACCTCCTTAATCCCCCAGTGGTTGCTGTCTCCCTCCACCCCTGAAAATTAAACTGAAAGAGGATACCAGGCTCTTGACGGTTTCAGGTATTATGGGCATTCTCAGCAAAGTGGAATGGAGGAGTGGCCTAGTGGTTAGAGCACCAGTCTTGCAATCCAGAAGTGGCCGGTTCACATCCCACTGCTGCTCCTTGTGATCATGGGCAAGTCACTTAACCCTCCATTGCCTCAGGTACAAACTTAGATTGTGAACCCTCCTGCCAGGGACAGAGAAATATCCAGTGTACCTGAATGTAACTCACCTTCAGCTATCACTGAAAAAGGTGTGAGCAAATCTAAATAAATAAATAAAGTAGGACTCAAGTCTGAGGAGTAGCCTAGTGGTCAGTGCAGTGG
The DNA here is from genome assembly GCF_901765095.1 of Microcaecilia unicolor. Lineage (NCBI taxonomy): Eukaryota > Metazoa > Chordata > Amphibia > Gymnophiona > Siphonopidae > Microcaecilia > Microcaecilia unicolor. The sequence goes on from NC_044032.1 coordinate 308,589,013, forward strand.
ACTTTAATCCAAGGAACCTAGGACCAAAACTCACTTTAACTCTTTTTTTTTTTTTTTTTTGTGAGCCCTCCAGAAACAGAAAAATACCTATTGTAGCCTGAAGGCTATTGAAGTGGTGTACATTCAGGTATACTATATATTTTTCTGTTTCTGGACTGCTCACAAAATAAAAGAGTTAAAGTGGGATTTGAATCTGGGTCCCTTGGTTTAAAGTGCTCTGCACTAACTACTAGACTGCCTCCCTGCTCCTCTGGGATGTCTGTGTAGTCATTCTTCTAAGAATGCTGCCAGACGTCCTTGTCCCTGTTTTTTTGCCGTTCATATGTTGGATGTTCCAGTTTGTAAAATGGCTGCTCATGCTGGACGTCCTCAGCGCACGGAAATCCATCTCATGTATTTTTGAACAGGAAATCCTGATGTATTTCCAATTGGAAAATACCCACGAGATGGATATCTGTTTTGGACATTATAAGCTGGACTTCTCTATTCTGACTTGTATGTCCTTTCAAAAATGCCCCTCCACTGCTCTGATACACAGGATAAGGTATGTCATTTTGTCAGCTTTTTCTTTACTCTTGGGAAAATGTTCATCTGCAAGCCATGTATACAGAGTTTGGATGGGAAGACCCTTTTATATTGAAGAGTCCTGTTCTTGGCAGCAGTGCTCTCATGGCTCAGAACACAGTCCCTTTCTTGTATCTATTGGATCAGAACATTCTTCAATTAACCACTGGACACTAAGGGCCCTGTTTACTAAGCTGTGTTATAGGCGCATTAACCATGTACGCACATTAACCGTGTACACGCCTACAATATCCCTATAGGTGCCTACATGGTTAGCACGCGTGCTAATTGTAGGTGCTTTAAAAATGCTAACACACCTTAGTAAAAAGGTCCCTAAGGCACTTATTCTACAAAGATTTTGCACCTAAATTTATACTTCTAAATTTATGTTCCTAAATTACAAGTGTAATCTATGCCCCTACATACATTTAGGAGCATGTATTATGCTCATAAATTTAGGAGGGTAAATTTTAGGAATGCAAATTTAGGAGCATGAACTTTGTAGAATAAGGTACTACTACTACTACTACTTAACATTTCTAGAGCGCTACTAGGGTTATGCAGCGCTGTACAAATTAACAAGGAAGGACGGTCCCTGCTCAAAGGAGCTTACAATCTAAAGGACGAAATGTCAAGTTGGGGCAGTCTAGATTTCCTGAGTAGAGGAGTAGTGGTTAGGTGCCGAAGGCGACATTGAAGAGGTGGGCTTTGAGCAATGATTTGAAGATGGGCAGGGAGGGGGCCTGGCGTATGGGCTCAGGGAGTTTGTTCCACGCATGGGGTGAGGCGAGGCACTTACGCATATATGTGTAAATGTACCCACAAAAGTGCCAGCAGGACTCCAATATGCTATTCTACAAATACCTGTGTACATTACATAGTGTGTATTTGCAAGGGGGGCATGCACATGAGTGGAGCATGAACAGGGATCCCACTTAACACACTGACATTTATGCATCTATTTTGCACAAAAATAGAGTAATGGCATTTACCAACATAGGACTAAATTCTATATATGGCGCTTAAAAAGATTGGTGCCAAGAAACCCTCCCACTCAGCGTTATTCTATAAACAGCGCTTAAAGTTAGGCACAGTTTACAGATTATGCCCGGGAACCATGACTACATTTAGGCATGGCATTTTATACCAATGGAAACATGGTACATATATTCATGCCTAGATTAGGCGTGGATCCCACCTTATTCTATAATTACATGCGTAACTGAAAGGAATACCTCTGATCTACCCATAACTTTCCCAATTCCACTTTCTCTTTATTGACTTGCACGTAAAATTTAGGCACATATCCCACTTCTAAATTAATGCACATACAATTTAATTAATTCTATTTAGTGTCAATAATTACTTGTTAAAAAGACATTGCTACTAATCAGCTTGTTCAATCAAATCGCGTACGTAAATTGGGAGTGTGCCTAAATTTGCACTTGCAATATTTAGCACTTTTTATAGAATCCGGGGGATAACTTATGTACATATATGTGTAACTAACAAAGATCTTTCTAAGCGCTATTCTGTAAATAACCACTTCACTTAAATAACAATTATTTTTTAGAGGTGTGTGCACACATATTTGTAGCCTGGGTGGAACATGGGTGCAGCTCAGATCTACACTGTGAGTTCCAGTGGTATTTGTAGAACTTGGTGCTAATACAGTAGGATGCCGATTATCCAGACTAACCTCTACAGAGAGCAATCCGGATAAGTAGAAAACTGATCAAGAACCACTGACTCTACAACTTTAGAAAGAAAGGATAGATTTGAAACTGTTCGATAATTTTGGCCTGCGTCGGAGCAAGATCTGATTTTTTCAAAATAGGCTTCCATATCATCAAGCTGATCAATCCATAGACTGGTGGGTGGGTTGTGTCCATCTACCAGCAGGTGGAGATAGAGAGCAAACTTTTGCCTCCCTATATGTGGTCATGTGCTGCCGGAAACTCCTCAGTATGTTCTCTATCTCAGCAGGTGGTGGTCACACACAGCAGCAGCTCTGGCTAGGCCTCCAAGCCTAATTTTTAGGTTTTGTTGAGTGCCTGGGGTTGAGGGCTCTTTTGAGCAAGTGCAAACCTGGTGGTGCCAGGTCCCTCCTTTTCTCCCCCCTCCCGCTGGCTCCGTTAAAAAAAAAAAAAATTTTGAACGGCCTTAAAGGCGTTTATTTCGACGTTTATTTAAGCGTCTATTGCAGCTACTCACTGAGACACCAGGTCGTACAACTCGGAGCGGACAGCAGGTAATTTTACCTTTTTATAGCGGGCGGGGGTTCCCCGATTCTTCTCCTCGTGGCACATGGAGTCGGAGGGCGAGGGCGCAAAGGGTCGCTCCCCGGGTCGCTTGAGCGCTTCTAGAGGGGATGCGGGGGTCTTAAAGCCTGATTCGCCCTTGTTGGGTGACAGTTTCGTGACCGATGAATGTCCCGGTCCTTCCTCCGGCGTGGCGGTTTTTCCCGCCATAAACGCCCATCCCCCGCTCCTCGCCTCCGCCATCTTGGCCGGCCACGCGGCTCGGACGGCTTCTTCTTGGGCCGCCCATGAGGTTGGAGACATTAATGCCATGAACGCCCTTAATTGGGCGACAGCACAGAAGCGGCTAAAGTTAAGAGCCGTTCTTCCCGCGCGGCTCCTTCGCGGAGTTTCGCGCCGGACGCCATTTTGGATGCGCAGCATGTCTCTCCCCCGCTGTTGCGAGCGCCGGTTGAGAGCGCGCCTAGGGCTGTTGCCCAGGCTGCGGAAGTGCACAGTCTGGGGGGTTTCTCCCCCGAGTTTGTTTTGCTGCTGCAGTCAGGCCTTCCTCATGCACAACGCTGCCCCCGCTCCCTCGTCTGGTAAAGAGGTTGAGGTTCCCAGAGGTAAACGCCCTCGGGTTGATTCCCAGGCCTTGGAGGAATTTGTCTCCTCCGATGTAGATGAGGGCAGCGTGTCTGAGGTCTCCCAACGGTCCTTTGCGGATTCCTTGGAGGAGACGGATCCCCGCTCGGATGGAGCGGATGACCCCTCTGCAGCGCGGCTTTTTCGCCCAGAGGATTTGCCCAACCTGTTGTTACAGGCCATGGACACTTTGAAGATATCCTCTCCGGAGGACGTCTCTCCCTCAGCCCCTGTTGGCTCTGCCATTATGCTGGGGACGAAGCGCCCCGCCTAGAACCTTCCACGTGCATGATGCCATGCACACCTTAATTTCGGCTCAATGGGATGTCCCAGAAGCGAGCCTTAAAGTGGCTAGGGCTATGTCCCGCCTCTATCCTTTGGCTGTGAGTGAACGTGAGGCCTATCTGTGGCCTACCGTGGATTCTTTAATCACTGCGGTGACTAAGAAACGGCATTGCCGGTGGAAGGTGGCACGGCCCTAAAGGACGCCCAGGACAGGAGATTGGAGGCGGCCTTAAGGTCGTCCTTTGAGGCGGCTGCTTTAAGTTTGCAGGCCTCAGTGTGCGGCTCCTATGTGGCCAGGGCGTGCCTGACTATGGTGCAGCGGGCTTCCCCCTCTGATCATTCCTTGAGGGCTGATTGGCCAGCCCTGGAATCGGGCTTAGCCTATTTGGCAGACTTGCTGTATGATGTCTTGAGAGCCTCAGCTAAAGGCATGGCTCAGACAGTCTCTGCGCGGCGGTGGCTTTGGCTGAAACATTGGTCTGCTGACCACGCCTCTAAATCCCGCCTGGCTAGATTGCCTTTTAAAGGCAAGCTGCTCTTTGGGGTCGAGCTGGACAAAATCGTGACCGATCTCGGCACGTCTAAGGGCAAGAAGTTACCGGAGGTCAGGGCTCGGGCTAGTGCTCGTCCCGGTACCTCCAGAGGACGGTTTCAGGAAGCCCGTCGGTACCGCCCGGGCAGGTCGGGTGCTTCTGCCCCCTCTTCCTTAAGAGGAATTTCTCCCCCAAGCAGCATTCCTTTCGCAGAGACCGCCGTCCCGGAGGTGCTCCCTCCGGTCCTCCCCCAGGGTCTCGTACCCAATGACGGGGTCTTGGTCCACGCCCCAGTGCAGATTGGAGGACGGCTGTCCTCGTTTCTGGGCGAGTGGACCACAATCACTTCAGACGCTTGGGTGCTGGAAGTCATCAGAGACGGCTACAAGCTAGAGTTCTGCCGACCCTTAAGAGACGGGTTTGTACTCTCTCCCTGCAAGTCTCCGGTCAAAGCTGTGGCAGTGCAGCAGACTTTGGACAATCTGATCCGCCTGGGGGCGGTCGTTCCGGTGCCAGAAAGTCAGCTTGGCAAGGGGCGTTACTCCATTTACTTTGTGGTACCAAAGAAAGGAGGTTCTGTCCGGCCTATCCTCGACCTCAAAGGGGTCAATCGGGCCTTGAAAGTGCGGCACTTTCGCATGGAGACTCTCCGCTCTGTTATAGCGGGCAGTGAAGGCAGGGGAGTACCTGGCATCCTTGGACATCAAGGAAGCGTACTTGCATATTCCCATCTGGCCTCCTCATCAACGCTTTCTGCGTTTTGCAGTCCTGGGCCGACACTTCCAGTTCAGAGCCCTCCCGTTCGGGTTGGCTACTGCTCCGCGGACCTTTTCCAAAGTAATGGTGGTCATAGCGGCCTTCCTGCGAAAGGAAGGAGTACAAGTCCATCCTTATCTGGACGACTGGTTGATCCGAGCCCCCTCTTATGCAGAGTGCGGCAAAGCTGTGGATCGGGTAGTTGCTCTTTTGAGCTCCCTGGGATGGATCATCAACTGGGAGAAGAGCCAGCTGCGCCCGACTCAGTCCCTGGAGTATCTGGGAGTTCGATTCGACACCCAAGTGGGCAGAGTGTTCCTGCCAGACAATCGGATTGTCAAACTTCAGGCTCAGGTGGACCAGTTCCTAGTAGCCTCTCCTCTTCGGGCTTGGGACTATGTGCAGCTGTTGGGCTCTATGACGGCCACGATGGAAGTAGTGCCCTGGGCCAGGGCTCATATGAGACCACTTCAACTCTCTCTGCTGCAGCGCTGGACTCCGATGTCGGAGGATTATGCTGTGCGCCTTCCCTTGGATCCAGCAGTTGCGCAAGGCGCTGAGCTGGTGGATGCAGACAGACAAGTTGTCTGCGGGAATGCCTCTGGTGACCCCAGAGTGGATTGTCGTCACGACGGACGCCTCTTTGTCGGGCTGGGGAGCCCATGTTTGGGAAGGACAGCGCAGGGGCTTTGGTCCTCCTGCAGAGGCAAAGTGGTCTATCAACCTCATGGAACTCAGAGCCGTTCGGTTGGCGCTTTTGGAGTTCATCCCGGTACTGGTGTGGAAGCCTGTACGGGTCCTGTCGGACAATGCCACGGCTGTGGCCTATGTCAACCGCCAGGGAGGTACCAAGAGCGCCCCTCTAGCCAAGGAGGCTATGAGTCTATGCCAGTGGGCGGAAGCGAACCTGGAACAGCTGTCAGCGGCCCACATTGCCGGAGTCATGAATGTCAAGGCGGACTTTCTCAGCCGCCATACCTTGGAGCCCGGAGAGTGGCAGCTATCTGCTCAGGCGTTCTTGGACATCACGAAGCGCTGGGGCCAGCCGAGCCTAGATCTGATGGCGTCATCGGCTTCTTCAGCAGAGGACGGGACCCTCGATCCCTGGGAGTAGATGCTCTTCTCCAACGATGGCCGACACAAGAGCTTCTCTATGTGTTCCCGCCCTGGCCCATGTTGGGCGGGTGCTAGACCGGGTGGCAAAGCATCCCGGCAGGATAATCCTGGTGGTCCGGATTGGCCCAGACGTCCCTGGTATGCGGACTTGATCAGGCTCTCAGTCGACGATCCTCTGCGGCTGCCAGTGGAGCAGGGCCTGTACATCAGGGTCCCGTGGTGATGGAGGATCCCTCCCCCTTTGGGCTTACGGCCTGGCTATTGAGCGGCAGCGTCTGAGGAAGAAGGGCTTCTCAGACAAGGTCATTGCCCACTATGCTGAGAGCGAGGGAAACGCTCTACTTCTACTGCTTACGCCAGGGTTTGGGTATCTTTTGCAGCGTGGTGTGAAGCAGGCTCTCTTTCTCCTTTCTCTGCTCCAATTTCTCAGTGTTGGCGTTCCTGCAAGAAGGTCTGGACAAAGGCCTGTCGCTCAGTTCCCTTAAGGTCCAGGTAGCGGCTCTGGCTTGCTTCAGGGGCCGCCTGAAAGGTGCTTCTCTGGCTTCGCAGCCAGATGTGGGTGCGCTTTCTCAAGGGGGTTAATCACCTGCGCCCTCCTCTGCACTCAGTGGTGCCTGCGTGGAATCTCAACCTGGTGCTAAGAGCATTGCAGAAGCCGCCGTTTGAACCCTTGTCGAGGGCATCGCTTGAAGACCTGACGTTGAAGCAGTCTTTTTGGTGGCTATCACTTCAGCCAGAAGAGTTTTTCCGAGCTCCAGGCGCTCTCATGTCGAGAGCCTTTTCTACAGTTCACTGACGGCAGGAGTGACTATTCGCACAGTGCCTTCCTTTCTGCCAAGATTGTTTCTCGCTTCCATGTGAATCAGCAGCTCTGTCTCCCTTCCTTTCGTAGGGAGGACTACCCAGAGGAGTATTCTGCTCTTAAATATCTGGATGTGAGACGAGTCATCATCAGATACTTGAAGTGACCAATGATTTCAGGAAATCAGATCATCTGTTTGTCCTGTTTGCAGGTCCTCGTAAGGGTCTGCAGGCTGCTAAGCCTACAGTGGCAAGATGGGTCAAGGAAGCCATTGCAGCGGCTTATGTGGCAGCGGTGGAAGGTGCCGCCTATCCAGCTGAAGGCTCACTCCACGAGAGCTCAGGCCTTGGCCTCGATGGCAGAGGCGGATCGCGTCTCCTTGGAAGAGATATGCAAGGCGGCAACTTGGGGCTTTCGGCTCATACATTCTCCAAGCATTACCGTTGGACTGTGGCTGCACGGGCGGAGGCCCGGTTGGAGCTTTAGTGTTGAGGTCAGGGATTTCAATGTCCCGCCCTGGGTGAGTACTGCTTCTGTACATCCCACCAGTCTATGGATTGATCAGCTTGATGATATGGAAGGTAAAATTATGTATAATCATACCTGATAATTTTCTTTCCATTACTCCTAGCGATCAATCCATAGCCCCTCCCAGATATCTGTACTGTTTTTATTCTGGTTGCATTTCAGGTTCAAGTTTAGTCTTCAGTTACTTCAGAAAAGACTTCGTGTTCAAGTTTTTTCACTTGGATTCTTCAAGAGTTAAGACGAGTTTGTTGTTTACAGTGAGACTGCCTGCATTCCTCTCCCCTCCGTTTTACGGGCTGGATTGAGACTTAAAATTCTGCCGGCACTCCCTCCCGCTTCGTGCGGCTGTAGGGCAGCTTTGTACCCCTCCCGCTTCGGCGTGTTAGGGTCAGTCAGCTCCTCCCGCGGTTGCGGTTGCAGGATAAGCCAGATCCCCCCGCATCGGCGGGTGTGGTGTCCTCCCCCGCTCCGCGGGGATGAGCTGGACGGATTCCCCTCCCCCACTTGTGTGGGGATGAGCTGGGTTAATTCCCCTCCCCGTTTCGGCGGTGGTGAGCGGGCAGAGTTGTCCCTTCGTGGGTGTAATTCTCTAAGTGCTGAGTCCTGCGGATGGAGCTTTGATATCGACATACTGAGGAGTTTCCGGCAGCACATGACCACATATAGGGAGGCAAAGTTTGCTCTCTATCTCCACCTGCTGGTAGATGGACACAACCCACCCACCAGTCTATGGTTGATCAGCTATGATTAATGGAAAGAAAATTAATCAGGTATGATCTACATAATTTTACTTAATAAGAGCTGATTTAAATGGGGCTGGCATCATTACCAGATGTCAAACTATTACTAAAATAGAATGAAGACACGGAAGTAGACCTTTGAGGTCCAGCCATCTAAAGGGATAGGATCCAAAGAACAGGAAGTACTATGTAGATGTCTCACTATTTTGGAAATAGATTCCAGAGAGGGAAGATTGAAAGAAGTCCATGAACGAACAGACTGAGCTCTAACAAATAAATCAGGTTTCAAAGGCAAAGTAAGTGGGGAAAAGTTTGCCTGAAGTAACACAATTTTAGTAGAGAAGTAGTTGGCTAAAACATTTGATGATAATTGAACCCTAGGGGTTGCTTGTGAGGGAGTAGTAGTAAGAACATTAAAAGCTTTGAATAGTTGCTTTGCAGAGCTAGGTGTTAGCTCAATTTGTTTAGAATAATATGTTCATTTAGCAGCACGCAATTGTACCACATAAAATTGCTGTGCATTTCTGGCTATCCTGTTAGAGGCCTCAGATCTTCTGTTTCGCCATTGATGTCCAGTCCTCCTAACTTGAAGTTGACATAATTGTAAACCAGCACAGAACCAAGGTTAACAAGTGGACCTCCAGTGCTTAACCAAAGGAAAAAAACTGAAAGTGTCACTGTCAAATTAACTGTCAAAAAACACATGTGTATCCAACTCCAATATACTACTAGGAGACATTAACCTTCACCTAGAAGACCCAAACTCTACAAATGCATGAGACTGCAAGGACTTCCTTCATTTATGCGATCTAACATGGCCGCACATGCAAACAACCCACACAAAGGTCCATACACTTGACCTCATCTCATACAAACTATCCACTAACCAGAACCTAACCATAACACAAACCAGATGGACAGAAACACCATGGACCGACCACTATAAATATACTACTACTAGGAGACATTAACCTTCACCTAGAAGGTCCAAACTCTACAAATGCATGAGACTGCAAGGACTTCCTTCATTTATGCGATCTAACATGGCCGCACATGCAAACAACCCACACAAAGGGCCATACACTTGACCTCATCTCATACAAACTATCCACTAACCAGAACCTAACCATAACACAAACCAGATGGACAGAAACACCATGGACCGACCACTATAAATTAAACCTATCCCTAAAATGGAGGAAAAAAGGTTCTCTCCACACACGAGAACACACAACCCACACCTCGAGAGGCCAAACAGACCCGGATACTTTTTGGCAACAGATACAATAACGACTGGACAACACAAACGGACTCCATTCATTACCTCTCAGTTTGGGATAAAAGATGCAGACTCATAGTAGATAACAATAGCACCCCTACAAGCAAGAACTTCACACAGACATGATACCGTGGTTCAACGAAGAATTGAAAAAATTAAAAACACCATCAAGAAGACTACAACGTGCATGGAGAAACATAAAAGACGAACACACACTCAATGCATAGAAAAAGATACAAAGGAAATACAAATATGCAATAAGACAGACCAAAAGGTCATATTACAAAACCAAAATTGGGTCGGACTACAACAACACGAAGAAATTATACCATCTCATGAATAAATTACTAGACATAACACCGGTCATCACTTAGAATCCTCATTAGAGACTATAACAGAAAGAACTACATTATTGGTTACTTTTGCTCTGCAATTAGATCGTAATAATATTTTCAAACTCTTTTTCCGCCACATTAATTCACCATTCTTTGGCTCAAAAATTCAAGTATTTCCAGACTTTGCCCGAGAGACTCAAAGGAAGAGAAAACAATTTTTGTTATTAAAAGAGAGAGTTTTGAGTATAGGTGGGACCTTTATGTTAAGGTTCCCATGTAAATGTTATATTTCCTTGAACTCAGTAAATTATGTTTATTTTGACCCAGAGAAGTTAAAAGCATTTATTGTAACAAAAGAATAATACTGCACTAATCTTGGATTGTAGAGCGCTATACCTGCTAGCGATATTCCTGGTCCTGTCTGCTTGAGTAAGAAGTAATTTACTTTGATATGCATGAGGTTAATGTCATTTCCCTGTTCTTGGATCAATAATTGGGGACTAAAATCTTTTTTCTTTTCCTTTAAACTGTGATTTTTTTCAATAATATTATTATTTGATATGTGCGATTTATGTTATTGCATAAATGTAATGTTGGAATTATTATAATAAAAAAATAAATAAATAAATAACACCGGTCATCACAACCAATACCGACATCCCATCTGTAGACAACCTTGCTAAATATGTCAACGAAAAAATTATAAATCTTTGCAAAACCCTACCTGTGGACAACACGAACATAGAAAACTTAATTAATGGGCTGGACTCAACCTCTGGTGAATACCTGGCGGACCGATCATGGTCAAACTTTGCTCTCCTCAGCGCCGACACAGTCAATCAAAAAATACTCCAAAAGCCACTGTCAATTGGACAGCTGCCCCACCTACCTAATACAATCTGCCCCCTACCGCTTCATAACAGATCTCACATCCCATCTAAATTTCATGCTTCAGTGGGGTATCTTCCCTAAAGAAAAAGGTAACATCCTGCTCACCCCAATACCAAAAAACACCAAGAAAAAAACAAATGATATCACCAACTACCGCCCATAACCAAATTCAAGCAGGAGATAGCAATAGGCAAAAGCATTCTCCTCCTTCAATTTGACATGTCCAGTGCATTCGATATGGTTAACCATAACATATTGATAAGACTCCTAGATTATTTCGGAATTGGTGGTAACACTCTCAATTGGATTAAGGGCTTTCTAACCACCAGAACATACCAAGTGAAATCAAGCACTAACATATCGTCACCCTGGAAACCAGACTGCAGAGTACCGCAAGGATCACCATTATCACCGATCCTTTTCAACCTCATAATGGTCCCACTAGTTAATGCCTTATCCACACAAGGCCTTAATCCATTCATTTACGCTGATGACGTTATGCTATATATCCCTTACAAACATGATCTAACAGAAATCACCAATAAAATCAAGCTCAGCTTAAACATCATGAACTCATGGGCAGACACATTCCAATTAAAACTCAATACAGAAAAAACACACTGTCTCATCATCTCATCCCAATACAACATGTACAAACCCACAAACATTAACACCCCAGGATACACCCTCCCTATCTCAGACAGCCTGAAAATTCTCGGAGTAACAATCGACTGAAACCTCCAACTAGAGTCCCAAGCTAAAATCACCATAAAGAAAATGTTTCTCTCAATGTGGAAACTAAAACGTGTGAAACCATTCTTTCCGAGGGAAATATTTCGCAACCTGGTACAGTCAATGGTACTAAGCCACGCAGACTATTGTAATGGAATCTATGCAGGATGCAAAGAACAAATCATAAAGAAACTTCAAACCACCCAAAACACAGCAGCAAGGCTTATATTTGGAAAAACACATTTTGACAGCGCCAAACCACTCCGAGAAAAATTGCACTGGCTTCCAATTAAGGAATGCATCGTATTCAAAATCTGCACGACAGTGCACAAAATCATCTACGGCGAGGCACCAGGATTCATGACAGACCTCATCGACCTGCCACTCAGCACGATCATACCTAAACCTCCACTACCCAAGCAGCAAAGGACTCAAATACAAATCCATTTATGCATTCAGCTTTTCCTACCTGAGCGCACAACTGTGGAACGCACTACCAAAAGCAGTAAAAACCACACTTGACCACTTGAATTTCCAGAAAGTACTAAAAACAGAACTGTTCAGAAGGGCATACCCCACCGACCCAACTTAAAAAACTGGACACTTGCGACACAACGTAACCAAAGATCATAATGGACATAAACTAACTCTTCCTTTCCCCAACGATGTTCTCCCCAACTGTCTTTACCATACATGTATCTCACTCTACCATAATATCACCTTGATATTACTCACAGCTTGTATTTGTTCACACCGGAATCGGTCAATGCTGATTACGGTACCATGTAAGCCACATTGATCCTGCAAAGAGGTGGGAAAATGTGGGATACAAATGCAATAAATAAATAAATAAACAAACTGTAGTATGAATGGTCAACAAAAATGTAAGATGCAATAGCTTCTTAAGCAGCTATATAAAATAGTACTCTTAATGCTGAAGGAATGCTGAAACAGGACCTACTGGTAAGGAATCTGCACACATGAATACTGATCCGCTAGAAAATTGTATATTAAAATTTGGAGAAAAGAGAAATTGTAGGTAAAATTAATAAATTCTCTATGGCAAAGAATATCTGCCCAAAATGTGCAAATCATGGTTTTTCAAAAAACAGAAAATGGATGTTTTATACTGCAGTTTATCCAAATAAGAAAGGGACATGTTGGAGGCATGGCCTAGTGGTTAGGGTGGTGGACTTTGGTCCTGGGGAACTGAGGAACTGAGTTTGATTCCCACTTCAGGCACAGGCAGCTCCTTGTGACTCTGGGCAAGTCACTTAACCCTCCATTGCCCCATGTAAGCCGCATTGAGCCTGCCATGAGTGGGAAAGCGCGGGGTACAAATGTAACAAAAATAAATGTTATGGGTGGGACTAGAGTAGGCCCAAAATTAGGACATCTTTCAGCGATAATGAAAAGGGAAGAAAAGTCCAAGGCAAAAAAGAAGGATGTTATTATCTAGACCTGTTTCAATCACATCCATGAAACCAATAGGTGCCCTGATTGACTAGCTGTCCATTGGAGGGATGAAGGCATGACCCCTCCGTTTCCCAGTGGTTACTGACCCTATTCCACCCCCTAAGAAATGGTATTATGGCCATTCCTAACAAAGCAGCAAGTATAAGGAGTAAACTAGTGGTCAGTGCAGAGGACTTTGAACAATGGGACCTAGTGGTAACTCTCACTTTAACTCTTTTCTTTCTGTGCAAATATGTGAGTCTTCCTGGAACACAGAAATACTTACTGTGCTTAGATTTATAAGACACCTATAAGCATGATGGCTATTGTAGTGGTGTACCTTTAGAGTAGGTTTTTCTTTGCTCATGGAGGGTGCACAGTACCATATAAAGGAATTAAGATGGAATTTGTACCTGTCTCCCATTGTTTAAAGTCAACTGCACTGACCACTCTGTACAAACGATGCCAAACAGATGTTTTTGTATTTGCTTTTTTGTCATTTATATTTTGGACATTTCATTTTGGAAAATGGCTGTTCATTTTGGACATTTTCAGTGCACGAATCTCCTTCTAACATATTTTTGAACAGCAAATTGCAACATTTTTCTTGTCTGAAAATGGCTGTGAGATGGATGGGCTTTTGTTTTGGAATTATGAGCAGGATGTCCCAATTCTGACTGAGACGTTCTTTTGAAAATGCCCCTTCATGTGTTTAAAAGCTAAAAAGCCGCTTATTTCTAACAGTTTTTGTTCGATTCCCACCCCTAGTCTGCCAACTTCCATCCACCCAGGCCCATTCTTTAATTTATAGGTTCTACCCAATTAGGATAATTATTTTCTTTTTTAAAAAAGTCAGGGATTGTCATCAACAAGTGAGTAACCATGACCTTAGCAATATTAATTATAGTTACTTTGCAGGTCACTGAAAAACAAACATAAAATATACCAATCAAACCTAAGGATCTTTACATCAGTTTAGGCATTTCTACTCCTTCAGTAACTTTAAATAACTATCAGCACCACAGTACTGAGAAGTTTACTAAAGTTTAGTATATGCCAGTGATGGGCAACCTTTTGAGCTTGGTGTGTCAAAATTCGCCAAAAAACCGAGCATAACTCGGGTGGTGTGTCACTTCGAGAAAAAAACCATAATTTTGTGATATTTATAGTTTAAATAACAAAAATGTATAATTGTAATATATAACTGTATTTAATAAACCAAAACCTAATTATTTAACTTACCTGCTTAGTGACTTCTTTGTTCATCTGTCAGTTGGTTTCTTTTGTTGGTCTTGATATTATTTAACTTGTGTGGGGTGCCGTGAACTAAGATAAGTGAGGGGGAGGGGGAATTCTTTAACTAATCTGCCTATTAGTGACTTTTTTGTTGCTGAATTTCATTGGCTAAATCTTCAATTGAAGGTTGGTATTTTGTACACTTCAAGCCCAAGCAAGCGCTACTAACTTCATCTTTCAATCTGCTTCTTTTGTTGGTTTTGATATTATTTAACGCTGAGAATAAGGTTTCACAAAAGTACATAGAGGGAAAAATTGTGAGTAAAGCCATTGCTATATTTTTCAGGGTGCTAAAAGTGTCTGGTAATCGGATCCAGGCACTCCAAATTTCCTGGTAACTCAGATATTCTCTTAATAATTGCATCTTTATTCTGCATATCGTGAAATAGAACTGGTGCACATCTTAGGAGAGTTTCTTTAATAAATCCTCCCTCACTGAGTGCTTTTCCATGCTGAGCTATGGAGTGAGCAATGCTCAAACTTGCAGATGTTAAATTTGTAGAATCTTTTACAAATGTAAGGATGGAATTAGATTGGTTCTTATAAAAGTGTAGCTGCCTGGAAATGTATTCCTTCCTTTCATCCTCACTTTTTTTCAAGAGCTGGGAATGATTAGTTTCAAAATGTCTATTTATATTCCACGTTCTGCTTACTACCGTTTCAGTACATAGAACGCAAAATGATCTGCCATTTTTTTCTATAATGCCATACATCTCGGTCCATGTCTCTTGAAAGGGTCGGCTACTGCTACTACCACTTCCTTTACTTAACCTTGGTTTTTTATTTTTGTGTTCTCCATCAGGGGGGCAGTGACAGAAGATAGAATTATAGATAGCCTGTTAGCCCTGCAGGCAATTAGGGGTTAACTAGCCTAACTGACCACCTTATGTAAATTAAGATGGCTGCCGCTATTTCTAATGGCGGGAAACGGCACCCATAGCACATGCCCTTGCCTCTCCCAGCCTCCCCCTCACCTATCCCAGTAATGATGGTCAATTAGAAATCCACAACACCCCAGAACAGTAGATTGGATGATGGTTGCTGTGGTTATGTGGTTGCTGGTAATGGCGATCACAGGGCCCTCAGAGATGCGTCCCCACGGCATTCCGCTGCTCTCTGCTCCGCCGGCCGGAAATGAGGTCAAACGACCGTGCAGGAGCCGGGGCAGAGGGAGCAGCAGGGAGGGAATGAGCGGAGGACTCGGAGGGAGCCAATAGGAGCGCACACGGGTAACATGCACCGGGGGGGGGGGGGTGATTTCACCGGGGGGGGGGGGGGGGAGGTCGCGCTGCACCTTGGGGGGGGGGGGCGCATCGGCGATCCGCCCGGGTGTCAGCAAGGACACCGCTGCTTCTCTGTATGCGGCCACATGCGGCCGCGTGTCATCGAAAATGGCTACGTGTGTCAGTACTGACACGCGTGTCATAGGTTCGCCATCAGGGGTATATGCTAATGGGATTAGTGTGTTTTAAATGCTAAGAAGTGATAGGTATAAAATGAACTTCTTAGCATTTATCATGTGCTAATTTCATTAGCGTGTACTAAGCTTTAGTAAAAGGGCTCATATGATGTAGAAAGCAGTCCAGCATCCAGATGGGGGGCTATACAGTCTTATGCACATGAAGGGAGTTCTATAACTAGGCATGCACAGGTCACGTCCCTTTGAGAGCATGCAACTGCAAGGAAAGTGTACACATGGGCAAAGCATGGATGGGACATGGTTGAGGCTCCCAGTTATACCTGAAACATACAGAATACTGTAAGTTATGCAAACCTTTGCAGCATTTAGGCTCCCTCAGTTAATCCAGGTTTATAGCTGGTATAACTGCACGCAGCTAAATATAAGCCACCCTGATTTCAGGTTATGCTAATATTCTTTAACGGAATTTAGGCACCCGGATGCTATTGTAAAATAGGCACTCACCATGTGGCATTGACGTGCCTCAAAGAAGGCATCCACTTACAGAATTGCAACCCAAGTGTGAATGGAATGGAAAGCGTAGATACTTACCTGTAGCAGGTATTCTCAAAGGACAGCAGCCTGATTGTTCTCACATGTGGGTCGACGTCCGCGTCGGCCCAGGAATTGGCATTTTGCAAGCAAAATATTTAAAAAGTTTTGCCAGAGTCTTCTGACGCACATGCTCCGTGCATATGCGGACTGATTTCCCGCCCGTCGCGTGAGCAAGTCTCTTCAGTTAAATCAAAGAGCATATAGAGAAATAAATAACAACTCCAAAGGGGAGGTGGGTGGGTTTGTGAGAACAATCAGCCTGCTGTCCTCGGAGAATACCTGCTACAGTTAAGTATCTTCGCTTTCTCCGAGGACAAGCAGGCTGCTTGTTCTCACATTTGGGGTATCCCTAGCACCCAGGCTCACTCAAAACAATGAACTTTGGTCAATTGGGCCTCGCAACGGCGAGGACATAACATAGCTGAAACCGTAAACAACTAACTGAGAGTGCAGCCTGGAACAGAACAAAAATGGGTCTTGGGGGGTGGAGTTGGATCCTAAACCCCGAACAGATTCTGTAGCACTGACTGCCCAAACCGACTGTTGCGCCGGGTATCCTGCTGAAGGCAGTAGTGAGTTATGAATGTGTCGACTGTTGACCACGTTGCAGCCTTGCAAATCTCCTCAATGGACGCTGACTTTAAGTGAGCCACTGACGCACCTATGGCTGTAACATTATGAGCCGTGACATGACCCTCTAGATTCAGCCCAGCTTGGGCATAAGGAAGGAAATGCAAACTGCTAGCCAATTTGTGATTGTGCATTTTCCGATGGTGGCTCCCCTCCTGTTGGGATCGAAAGAAACAAACAACTGGTGCACTGTCTGAAGGGCTTGTCCGCGCCACGTAAAGGGCAATCCTCTCTTGCAATCCAAGGTATGTAAACTGCTTTCGCCAAGGCGGATATGAGGATGGGGAAAAATGTTGGCAAGACGATTGACTGGTTCAGATGGAACTCTGATACCACCTTCGGAAAGAACTTAGGGTGCGTGCGGAGGACTACTCTGTTGTGATGGAACTTAATATAAGGTGCATGCACTACCAAGGCCTGAAGCTCACTGACTCTACGAGCTGAAGTAACAGCCACCAAGAAAACGACCTTCCAGGTCAAGTACTTCAGATGGCAGTAATTCAGTGGCTCAAAAGGAGCTTTCATCAGCTGGGTGAGAAACAACGTTGAGATCCCATGACATTGGTGGAGGCTTGACCGGGGGCTTTGACAAAAGCAAAGCTCTCATGAAGCGAACAACTAAAGGCTGTCCAGAGATAGGCTTACCCTCTACACAGCGATGATAAGCACTAATCGCACTAAGGTGAACCCTTACGGAGTTGGTCTTGAGACCAGACTCTGACAAGTGTAGAAGGTATTCAAGCAGGGTCTGTGTAGGACAAGAAAGAGGATCTAGGGCCTTGCTGTCACACCAGACTGCAAACCTCTTCCATTTGAAAGAGTAATACCTCTTCGTGGAATCTTTTCTGGAAGCAAGCAAGACTCGGGAGGCACCCTCTGAAAGACCCAAGGAGGCAAATTCTAAGTGCTCAACATCCAGGCTGTGAGAGTCAGAGACTGGAGGTTGGGATGTAGAAGCAACCCCTCGTTCTGAGTGATGAGAGTTGGAAAACAGTCCAATCTCCACGGTTCTTCGGAGGACAACTTCAGAAGAAGAGGGAACCAAATCTGACACGGCCAGAAGGGTGCAATCAGTATCATGGTTCGCAGTCTTGCTTGAGTTTCAGCAAAGTCTTCCCTACTAGAGGTAAGGGAGGATGCGCATACAGAAGGCCTGCCCCCAATGTAGGAGAAAGGCATCTGACGCTAGTCTGTCGTAGGCCTGAAGCCTGGAACAGAACTGAGGGACCTTGTGATTGATCTGAGTGGCAAAAAGATCCACCAAGGGGGTGCCCCATGTTCAGAAGATCTTGCAGTCTACGCCCATGTTCAGTGACCACTCGTGAGGTTGCATTATACTGCTCAACCTGTCGGCCAGACTGTTGTTTATGCTGCCAAATAAGTGGCAGAAACATGCCATGACGGTGGGCCCAAAGCCACATATGGACTGCTTCCTGACATAGAGGGCGAGATCCGATGCCCCCCCTGCTTGTTGGTGTAATACATGGCAACCTAATTGTCTGTCTGAATCATTACGATTTGGTTGGACAGCCAGTCTCTGAAAGCCTTTAGAGAGTTCCAGATCGCTCGCAATTCCAGGAGATAGATCTGAAGACCTTTCTCCTGAAAGGACCAGGCTCCTTGAGTGTGAAGCCCATCCACATGAGCCCCCCACCCTAGGAGGGATGCATCCGTCATCAGCACTTTTTGTGGCTGAGTAATTTGGAATGGACGTCCGAAGGTCAAATTGGTCCGAATCGTCCAACACTGCAGAGAATTCAGGAAGTCAGTGGACAGTTGGATCACATCCTCTAGATCTCCCGCAACTTGGCACCACTGGGAGGCTAGGGTCCATTGAGCTGATCTCATGTGCAGGCATGCCATGGGAGTTAGATGAACTGTGGAGGCCATGTGCCCAGGAGTGTCAACATCTGCCGAGCCGTGATCTGTTGAGATGCTCGTACTAAGGACACTAGGGACAGGAGGCTGTCCGCCCTTGCCTCGGGAAGATAAGTACGAGGTGTCTTTGTGTTCAACAGAGCTCCAATGAATTCCAATTTCTGAACTGGGTGAGAATGGACTTGGGGTACTTGATCATGAACCCCAGAAGTTCTAGCACCTGAATAGTCATTTGCATGGACTGCTGAGCACCTGCCTTCGAGGTTCTCTTCACCAGCCAATCGTCAAGATAAGGGAACACATGCACTCCCAGTCTGCGTAGCGATGCTGCGACTACCGCTAGGCACTTTGTGAATACTCTGGGTGCAGAGGCCAGACCAAAAGGCAGCACACAGTACAGAAAGTGCTGAGTTCCCAACCGAAATCGAAGATACTCCTGTGAGCTGGAAGTATCGAGGTGTATGTAAGCACCTTTAAGTCCAAAGAGCATTGCCAATCGTTTTCCTGAATCATGGGAAGAGGGTGCCCAGGGAAACCATCCTGAACTTTTCTCAAACTAGAAATTATTCAGGCCCCTTAGGTTTAGGATGTGACGCATCCTCCCTGTTTTCTTTTGCACAAGGAAGTACCTGGAATAGAATCCCAGCCCTTCTTCCCCTGGTGGAATGGGTTCGGCCTCACTGGTCTTTAAAAGGGCGGAGAGTACCTCTACAAGTACCTGCTTGTGCTGGGAAACTGTAGGATTGAGCTCTGGTGGGCAATTTGGAGTTTGGATTCCAGATTGAGAGTGTATCCTAACCGGACTATTTGAAGAACCCACCGGTCAGAGATTATGAGAGGCCACCTTTGGTGAAAAAACATCCAACCTCCCCCCTACCGGTAAAGAATGGACACTTTTTTTACTGAGGTTATGCTGAACTGGAGCTAGTCAAAAGCCCATCCCTTGCTTTCGCTGGGGAGCGAATGGGCTTTAGTCGCACGCTGTTGACGAGAATGAGTGCGCTGGGGTGAGCCTGGGCAGGCTGCCGAGAAGTAGGAGGTGTAACCTACGCATAGAGTAGAAATAGGGGGCACTCTTCCTCCCTCCAAAAAACTCCTAGATGAGGAGGCAGTAGCAGAAGGCGCCCGGTGGGAGAGAGAATCCATAGCATCATTATACTTCTTGATTTGATCAACTAGATCCTCTACTTTTTCTCCAACAAGATTGTCCCCCCTGGCAAGGAACATCCGCCATCCGCTGCTGGTCAGAATGATCCCGGTCAGAGACACGCAGCCATGAGAGGCTGCACATCACTATACCTTGAGCAGCGATTCTGGATGTCACGTCAAAAGTGCCAGGAACTTGCAACACTCCTGGGGCACCGAAGCATAGTCTCTAGTACCTCCTGGCTCTCTTGAGGGCAGAGTCCACCACCATAAAATTGTGGGGTAGCTGAGACCTCATCACCCAGGTCACCGTGGATCCGATACTGGGATTCATCTTTTTTCGGGACCATGGGGCCAGACAGAGGGGCTGACCAGTTTTGCATAAGGACTTCCTCAGTACCTTATGCAGAGGAACTGTCACAGCCTCTTTAGGTGGAGAAGAATAATCCAAGACCTCGAGTATCCTCAGTCCTGGGCTCATCCTTAACCATCACAGGGAAGGGAATAGCTGTAGCCATTTCCCGGACAAAAGAGGAAAAGGACAGACCTCTCGGTGGAGACAGTCTCCTTTCTAGCAGAGGGGAAGGATCAGAGGGAATCCCAAAGGACTCATCAGAAGAGAAGTACCTGGGATCCTCATCTCACTCCTCACGAACGCTCCTGCTCAGTGTCGGAAATAAAACCTAAGTTAGGTGCTTTGACACTGGACCTGCCTCGATGCCGAGGAACGATGTCCTCTATGGCGATGTCGAGAGGTCGATGCCCTGGCCGACTGCGGCAGAAGCTCCCTCAACCGATGTTGAAGAGGAATCTGCCTGGGTGGCAGCCCTGGTGGGGACCCTCACCACAAGTAAAGGGGCCAGACATCGCTGCAGGCAGATGGTACAGAAGGCGCACCCCCAACACCGAAGCTGACTGACGTAGCAGTCCCTCCAGAATTCTTGAAACAAGGCCCGGATCGCTCATCGAGAGCCATCATCGGAGAAGGCTGCGTGGTCGGTGGGATAGGCAGTGTCATAATCCATGGAGGCTTGGGAGCAGACATCAGGCTGCTAGGAGACCAATGCATCGGCACCTCCTGTATCGAGGAGGAGCGATCCTCTCAGTGCCGAGCTTCTCAGGTGCTGACTCTCAACGTCCCTGAGCTCCCTGTACCGTGCGTTGAAGTAGAATGATGATGGTGCTTCTTAGCCTTTGCTCAACGCCCATCATCAAGACTCCTTGGTACGATGAGGAGGACGTGGAATCCTCATGCCTCCTTGGGGCCGGGTCCGACAAAGGCCAGTCCTGGGGGGCCTGCATAACAGGAGCCTCGAGGCAGGTGGAGACCCACTCGATGCCTCACTGCTCCTAGCACGAGTTGGTCTCATAGCAGCTATTACCTCTCTCCCCGACATCGATGCTCCCTTCGATGTCGACACCGACGCCACTGACCTCGGTACCAATGTCGACATCAAAGGACCGGACTGAGCGAGAAAAAGATTTTCTCATTGGGCCTCTCGAGACGCTTGGATCCGTTTCTTCATACGAAGACACAGACTACAAGTGGCTGGGCTATGGTCGGGCCCAAGGCACCAGATACACCAAGTGTGGGTATCGGTACCTGAGATCGTCCGGTTGCACCGAGTATAATGCTTGAAGCTGCTGGGTGTCTTCGATGACATGGAAGGAAAAATGGCTTTGGCGAAATCAAAAGACGCGATTGTGCCTAAAATAAAGAAAAAGGCACAAAAGAGAAAAGGGGAGAACCCGACCACGCGGCCTAAAGGCCGGCCGCAATGAAAAAGAAAGAAAACTTAAAATAGGTGAAAAAACTACAAGAAAACTACGGGAACCTTATTTTTCATTATTTTTTAAAAATCTTGTAAGAAAAAAATAAGAAAAAGAAGCAAACGAACTCGCAACAAGTGAAGTTTCTTCCTGGGCCTGAAGAGAAGCAGCAATGAATGCTGCCACATCTCAACGCGGAGAAAGAAAAACTGAAGAGAAGTGCTCATGCGACTGGCGGGAAATCAGTTTGCGTATGTGCTGTGTGCGCTATGCGCGCTCCACGCGCGCCAGAAGACTCTGGCAAAACTTTTTAAATATTTTGCTTGCAAAATGCCGATTCCTGGGCCAACGCAGATGTCAACTCACATGTGAGAACAAGCGGCCTGCTTGTCCTCGGAGAACATCTGTTTACACTGGTGTGATATGCAGGCCTTTTTCAAAGGTAGAAGTGAACAGAGATTTAGACCTTGAATGCTTTTCAGAAGATTGCGGGTCCTGGCTGATATTTAGCCAGGACCCACATATTACATTTATGAGGGTCCCAGCAAGGTCTCACAGGACCCACAGAAGGGGAGCTCTACTTCTGTTTCCTTCCCATCCTGATTCTGAACCACCAGTATATCAAATACCAATAAACATAAATATTACTCTAACAGCTGGAGCTTATGAGGGTCTTGGCTGAATATTTGCCAGGGTCCACATAAAAAATAATTGCCCAGATCCCCATCCCCTCAGCTTGATCCCCTTTCCCACTCACCTCTGAAGATAGAGCAAGGTAGGCCTGGTCCCCTCTCCCCCAGGCCCAGGTGGTACAATGGTAAATGGGCAGGAGTGATGCCCACTCACTTTTGCCCTCATCAAAGGCCACTTCAAAATAGCTGCCACAACCTCTATCAGCAGCCTTGCAGTCTACTTAAGTGCCACCAAATATTGCCTCTTAGCCTCAGACAAGGAATTTTAAACAGCCAGGAGCCTCTCCTGGCCACTTAAATCACTTTGGCCTATGTTTACTAAGGTGTACTAGCGTTTTTAGCACACATTAAACATTAGCACATACTAACGTTAAAGACACCCATATATTCCTATGGGTGTCTCTAGCGCTAGCATGTGCTAATTATTAGGGCTCACTATAAACATAGCGTGCCTATAGCGCGGCTTTGTAAACAGGGTCCTTTGAATATCTACCTCTATTTTTCTAAACAAACTTTAATCAAAACATATATATGATATATTTTACCACATATTGAGATATTCAGGCCTTAACACAGTGTGTGGTGTTGTGGGTATCATGTAAGACCAAGGATATTAACACTACTTTCAGAAGTATTTCCACACTGTGATAATAAAAGCTGCTACACTAAGTAAAATTCAAAGTAGAACACAGATTTTATGAGACTTATACCTATTAATCTGAAGGTTTATTAGTATGCCTTTAAAGAAGCATTCCTTTTATGCAATAGTAATAAAGTAAAACACAGAGTGACATTTCTTTTAAATACTAATTTTCTGGAATATTTTTACCTGCTCATAATAAAGTCATTATTACCGAGCAGCTACAGTACTGTGCCTCTCAATATGTTTTAAAGTTTCATTATAAACTAAAAAATTCTTTCCAGCTGCTGAAAGGCAGCAAGTTAAAAGACATTTCCAGGTAATGAGAATTTTCCATTAAATTCATTACATCAAATAATAAGAAAAAGATAGCAATTATGTCAAGCAATATTAAGATGTATATCATATGAGAGCCATGAGAGACTGGGGGAAATGAAAAAAGGAAAAAATACTTTTTAAATTTCCATGGACATTTATTAATAAAAAGGACAATTTTCAAAGGGGCCTTTTTACTAATTTATTTATTTATAGCATTTATACCCCGCTCTTTCCCGCTTGATAGCAGGCTCAGTGCGGCTTACAAGCTATGGTACAAAGTATCACAGAGATAACACAAAGTATGGTACAAGGTATGGTACAAAGTATCACATAGATACACAAAGTATGATACAAAGTATCAAGAGATGTTCAAGTTAAAAGAGTAGAAACAATGGGGAGAGATGTAGGGGAGAGGATTGGAGTATGGGTAGTGCTGGTGGTGTGGAATTAGGTTCGAGAATTAAGTTGGGTTGTTTGGGTAAGCTTGTTTGAAGAGGTAAGTCTTCAGCAGCTTTCGGAAGGGTAGGTGTTCATTGGTTGTTCGGATGTGTCGTGGTATTGCATTCCAGAGTTGGCTGCCTATAACGGAGAAGTTGGATGCATAGTAGGTTTTGTATTTGAGGCCTTTGCAGTTGGGAAGATGAAGATTGAGATATGTTCAGGAAGATTTGGACCTATTTCTGGCTGGAAGATCGATCAAGTTGGTCATGTAGCTTGGAGATTCGCCATGGAGGATCTTGTGGATCATTGTGTGGGCTTTGAAATTTATGCGTGGAGTGGAGTTGCACTTTCAAATCGTGGTTTGCCAAAAATGAGTCTGGCTGCTGTGTTTTGGGCAGTTTAGAGTAGAAATAGGGGGCACTCTTCCTCCCTCCAAAAAACCTCCTAGATGAGGAGGCAGTAGCAGAAGGCGCCCGGTGGAGAGAGAATCCATAGCATCATTATACTTCTTGATTTGATCAACTAGATCCTCTACTTTTTCTCCAAAAAGATTGTCCCCCTGGCAAGGAACATCCGCCATCCGCTGCTGGTCAGAATGATCCCGGTCAGAGACACGCAGCCATGAGAGGCTGCACATCACTATACCTTGAGCAGCGATTCTGGATGTCACGTCAAAAGTGCCAGGAACTTGCAACACTCCTGGGGGCACCGAAGCATAGTCTCTAGTACTCCTGGCTCTCTTGAGGGCAGAGTCCACCACCATAAAATTGTGGGGTAGCTGAGACCTCATCAACCCAGGTTCACCGTGGATCCGATACTGGGATTCATCTTTTTTCGGGACCATGGGGCCAGACAGAGGGGCTGACCAGTTTTGCATAAGGACTTCCTTCAGTACCTTATGCAGAGGAACTGTCACAGCCTCTTTAGGTGGAGAAGAATAATCCAAGACCTCGAGTATCTCAGTCCTGGGCTCATCCTTAACCTCCACAGGGAAGGGAATAGCTGTAGCCATTTCCCGGACAAAAGAGGAAAAGGACAGACTCTCCGGTGGAGACAGTCTCCTTTCTAGCGGAGGGGAAGGATCAGAGGGAATCCCAAAGGACTCATCAGAAGAGAAGTACCTGGGATCCTCATCTCACTCCCACGAACGCTCCTGCTCAGTGTCGGATAAAACCTAAGTTAGGTGCTTTGACACTGGACCTGCTAAGCTAACTGCCTTTGCCACATTCTTTGGCAACAAATTCCAGAGTCTAATTACTCATTGAGTGAAAATATTTTCTCAGATTTGTTTTAAATTTACTGTTTAGTAGCTTCTTTGCATGTCCCTTAGTCCTAGTATTTTTGGAAAGAGTAAACTAGTGATTCACATCTACTTGTTTCACTCCACTCAGTATTTTATAAACCTCTGTCATATCTTCCCTCAGCCTTCTTTCTCCTAGCTGAAGAGCCCTAACCGCTTTAGCCTTTCCTCATAATGAAGTCGTCCCATCCCTTTTGTAATTTTCGTCACCCTTCTCTGTACCTGTTCTAATTCCGCTATATCTTTTTTGAGATTCAGTGACCAGAACTGCACACAGTATTAAAGGTGCAGTCACACTATGGAGAGATACAAAGGCATTATAATATCTCAGTTTTGTTTTCCATTCCTTTCCTAATAATTCCTAACATTATATTTGCTTTCTTAGACACCACTGTACATTGAGCAGAGGGTTTTAACGTATCATGAATGATGACTCCTAGATCCTTATCCTGGGTGGTGACTCCTAATGTGGAACCTTGCATCACGTAACTATGGTTTGGTTCCTCTTTCCCACATGTATCACTTTACAATTGCTCACATTAAATGACATTTGCCATTTGTATGCTCCATCTCCCAATCTTGTAAGTTCCTATTGCAATTTTTCACAATCCTCTTGCGATTTAACAACCTTGAATAACCTTGTGTCATCAACAAATTTAATTACCTCACTAGTTATTCCTATCTCTAGATCATTTATAAATATGTTAAAAGCAGCGCTCCCAGCACAGACCCCTGGGGAACTCCACTTACCTACCCTTCCCCATTGAGAATACTGACCATTTAACCCTATTCTATCTTTTAACCAGTTTTTAATCCACATTAGCACATTGCCTCCTATCCCATGTCTTTCTGATTTCCTTAGGAGTCTTTCATGAGGTGCTTTGTCAAATGACTTTTGCAAATCCAGATACACAGTATCAACCAGCTCACCTTTCTCCACATGCTTATTCACCCCTTTAAAGAAATGCAGTAGATTGGTAAGGTAAGATTTCCCTTCACTAAATTCATGTTGGCTTTGTCTCATTAATCCATGCTTATGTACATGCTCTGTAATTTTGTTCTTTATAACAATCTCTACCATTTTGTCTGGCACCAATGTCCGTCTCACTGGTCTATAATTTCCTGGATTACCTCTGGAACCCTTTTTAAAAATCAGCATATCTTGTATGAATTTTCAAGTTAAACTACCTATTTTGTTCCCAATTTGGAAATTGGCAACAGGACTGATTTGTAGGTACAAAGGTATCTAGATATTCTACAGCAACTCAGGCTATTAAAATTTTTCTCTGCTGATTTCTACTTTGGGGGGGGGGGGGCTATACCTTTGTTATACCATCTTATTATCAGTATGCTATTGTTACTATGATTTAATTTGCCTACATCTAAGTCTGTCTAATAGTTTTATCTACTGTGTTGATATCTGAACATTTTAATAAGGTCATATTGAGGGGAATAATCGAACGGCGCCGGCGAAATACATGGCCGGCAATGTATTTTGGCGGCGCTGCAAACAGCTGGCCAAACCCGTATTTTCAAAAAGATGGCCGGCCATCTTTTGTTTCGATAATACAGTTCCAGCCAGCCAAATGCCTTGGATTTGGCCAGGGTTTGAGATGGCTGGCATCGTTTTTTAGCGATAATGAAAAGTTATGTCGGCCATCTCAAACCCTGGCCAAATTCAAGACATTTGGCCGTGGGAGGAGCCAGCATTTTTAGTGCACTGGCCCCCCTGACATGCCAGGACACCAACCAGGCTCCCTAGGGGTCACTGCGGTGGACTTCAGAAAAGCTCCCACGTGCATAGCTCCCTTACTTTGGGAGCTGAGCCCCCTCCCAACCCCCCCCCCCCCAAACCCACTACCCACAAATGTACTGCACCCACTAAAACTGCTCCAGGGACCTGCATACAGCCTCTAGGACTTATTGCTACTGTATATCTTTGGCACACCAGTTGACACCTGAAGACTAATCTCTTTGAAAAAGTCCTTTATTTGAATAAGCACGTTTACTCACAGTTAACTGCAGATCAGAGGTTGTGCCCCACTGGCAAAGAGTCCCCTGGTACTAAGATGAGCAGTAGGTCAGAGCTGGCACAATGGTGTACAATGCCCTCTTTCAGCACCATTCAAGGTAAGAATACGTTCTCTAACGTAGGTAACACAGGAAAGGGAACTAAAACTGGCTTACAAAAATGGCCACTACCACATGGACTACAACTGGAAACAAAACAGGGCACACTCTGACCCAGTAAGCAGGGGGAAAGCACCAGGGGAGCAGAGCCTACCAACTACCAATACCTACACCCCCGACAATGCATTGCTGATGTGACTCTGCAGTGCAAATAACAGAAAAGGTGTCACACTCACCCCAGAGCCACGTCACAAGTAGGAAAAGGTTGTTGGAGGACAATACATGCTGTCATGGAAGTGGGTACGGCATTTGAGGCTGGCATACAGGCTGGAAAAAAAGTGTTTAAAGTGGGGTTTTTTTGGTGGGAGGAGGTTAGTGACCACTGGGGGACTATGGGGAGGTCATCCCCCATTCCTTCCAGTGGTCATCTGGTGAGTTGGGGCACCTTTTTGAGGCTTGGTCGTGAAAATAAAAGGACCAAGTAAACCCGGCGAAATACTGCTTAACGCCGTTTTTTTCCATTATCGGCGAAAGCCGGCTATCTGGTAGCCATGCCCATATCCGCCCATGTCCCGCCTTCACTTCACCGCCGACACGCTCCTTTGAACTTTCGCCGTTGAGGCAACGGGAAAGCAGCGATGCTGTAAAAAAAAAAGCAGCTTTCGATTATACCGATTTCACCACTTTTCCGAGATCGCCGGCCATCTCCCGATTTGTGTCGGGAAATGGCCGGCGATCACTTTCGATTATGAGCTGGATTGTCACTATGAAAGTCAGTTACAAACAGTTAATATGCACGTATGCCATTAATGACATTATTTACCTCAAGGTCATTGTACAAAATGGGCCTTGTGATAAATAGCACTAATGGTGCTAGTGAATGTCAGCTGTTGGTAAATTAGGAGAAGCCCAATGGTTAGTGCAGTGACTTGAGAACCAGGGAGACTAGATTCAATTCCTACTGCAGCCCCTTGTGACTCTGGGCATGTCACTTTCCCTTCCATTGCCCCAGGTGCAAAATAAGTACCTGTATATAATATGTATACTGCTTTGATTGTAATCACAGAAAGACAGTATATCAAAACCCATTCCTTTGCATACTGCTCTGGGTAGATTTCTTTATAAAGGTGATAAATAAATCTGAATAAATAGATACATCAATGAATACACATTTCTCTATAGACAATAATGAAAAAAAATCCTCAGTACTTAGTTTCCATAGATGCCAACAATCGTTCCAAAAGTTTATTTTCAGAATTAATTTCAGAGACAATGCACTAAAAGTTTAGCTGCTGTAACAGCAGTTTTTAGCAGAAGCCCAATATCTATTCCTGAAAATATATGGGGTTATAGAACAAAGAAACACTCAAAGACCAATGTCTGGAATCTACCTGAGCTGACTGATGCTCTCCTCTAATAGCAATCACAAACTGCAGAATCAACAGCTGCTTTGGGAGCCTGGGAAAATGGAATGGAAATTGGCAAAATCTTCAAATAGACTGACTGCATCTCACAAATAAATGAACCTTCAATCTAATTACAAATAGGGATGACTAAGCTAATTTGACACGTCTGTTACTTATCTAATGACTATCACTGCCATACAATTAGCATAGTGATATATAGACTAAAAAATGGGAACCGAAATGAATGTTTGTATTGGTCTTTCTTCCTAATTTCACCCAAAATATGCACTGCACTCTCCAGGTCTTAAAGGGCTGGGGATGATGCAGAAATAACATTCACAGAGAGAGAGTCATAGCCATTGTGGGGTCCTTTTAGTAAGCTGTGGTAAAAAGTGGCCTGCACTTGTTTGGACGTATGAAATTGGTGCGCACTGGGCCATTTTTTTACCGTGGATGGGAAAATGTTTTTTTTAATTGGGCGGTAAATGGCCATTCGCTAAAGATAAAAATAACATGCCACTATTTTCTGCCTGATCCCTTACCACCACACATTAACCCAGTGGAAAGGGCTCATGGTAATCATACAGCCCCCCCCCCCCCCCCCGGTAGAAAATAGAAACAGCATGCTCCAACTTTGAAATTGCTGCCGGGTGGGCGTGCTAACTGGACTGTAGTGTTGATTTGGCACGCACTACATATGCAGTAGCCCTTTCACCGCTTAGTAAAAGGGCCCCTGTGTAATGGTGACATCTAGAACCCAGGTATAGGGACTATGATTGCAGAGTTCTGGAAGGATCGTTGGTGCATGGGCCCTGGTTGAAGACTACAGCTGCAATGACTGGACTAAAGTAAGTTGGAAAAAAAAGATAAAATTGGGGGGGGGGGGTGGGTGGAATCCCCCACATAGCAGCAAACGAAGGCTCACAGGGCTGTATCACAGTGTGATTCCAACTAAGATGAAAGTCTAAAAAGCAGAAGGAAAGTTGCCATCAAACAGCAGATTTAAATGTGTCTGCATAGTTTTCTAGGGGTAATTTTCAGAGTGACTGTGTTGCTGCATATTGATTTGAACATTGAACAGAGTCACATACTTAAGTGCAAGGGTCTGGGACCAAAGAAATACATGCTGTTAACCAGAGCGTGCACTTAACCGTTGTGACCCAAAGAAGCTTGACATCTGATAAACATATGTATAGGACTGTTTATTATACCACAGTATACAGTCTTTGTTAACTGACGTTAGGCTTACTTGAAGTAATCAGTCATAGTCCTCTGTACACTTTTGGGTCTGTGAGTTCCATAGACTACGTCTGCCAGACGGTAAAAACTGTCACAGCACTGACATCCAGTGGCCTCCAGATAGGCCCGCATGGTGTTGAGACTCTCCAGCGCTCTTGCAAAAGTGACAGGAGGTTGTTGAATTTCAGCATGTGCCTCGCTGCTCATTTCATCATCTGTTTCATCATCAGCCATTGTTGCCTGAGTGTAGGCACATATCTCGACATCAGTGCTATCGTCAGCTGTTTGTACATCGTAATCAACAGCTACGTAGTGATGAAACTCCTCTTCAGTAACACCAGCTGGGATGTCAATAGTCTGTTCATCTGACGTGTTTGCAACAACTGCATCTGTTTCATCCCTCTCCACAAACTTAACAAAGCTTGCCCGCTTGTAGCAGTTCACAATGATTGCCTATGTAACATGATTCCAGGCTTCTTTCTGCATATGTAGGGAATCCAATAGTGATAGATTACGAGCCAGTTCAACAGCACGTTTATTCTTGTCAGTCTGGTCATCCATAACGCTCATCAGACGACGTAGCACAAGAGCCCGATAATGTTGTTTGAAATTGGCTATTATGCCCTGATCCATAGGTTGGATCAGAGAGGTAGTGTTTGGTGGCAGGAAGACCACCTTGACATTAGACAGCCTGACATCATCCCTGTGTGCAGCACAATTATCACAAAGCAACAAAATATGACTCTTTTGTGCCCGCATTCTAGTGTCTTATTTATTTATTTATTGCATTTGTATCCCACATTTTCCCACCTATTTGCAGGCTCAGACAATTAGTAATGTGCAGAGAATAAGTAAGGGGAGGAAGAAGGAAGTGATTAGGCGGGTAAGTATAAGGTGGCCTTTCCTAACTGGATGGGTTGGTGAGGTGGATTAGTGAGGCTATAGTTTCTCTTTGTAGACCTTGTTGAAGAAATATGTCTTCAGAGATTTGCGAAAGTTAGTTGTTTCGTCAATTATTTTCAGGTCTGTAGGTAATGCATTCCATAGCTGCGTGCTCATGTAGGAGAAGGTAGTGGCATGCATCAGCTTGTATTTTAGTCCTTTATAGCTGGGGAAGTGCAGATTGAGAAATTTGCGGGATGATCTTGTGGCGTTTCTGGGAGGTAGGTCCACGAGGTTTAGCATGTAGATTGGGCCACTGCTTCCAAATTTTCCCAGTCATCCATGAATTTGTCTTAGCCTCGTATGACACAGGAAGTCACTTAACATTCTTGAAGCAATGGGGCTGTTTGCTCTTTCCAACGACAAGTGCTTCCAACTTCTCACTCCCATCCATATTGCAGCAAAGGAGGATCGTCAGTCGGTCCTTCGACGTTTTACTTCCTGTAGTTTTGGCTTGTTTGAATGCAAGTGTTCCATCAGGAATTGCTTGCCAGTAGAGACCATTTTCGTCAAGATTGAAAATGTCACAAGGTACAAATTTGTTCAAGAGGGTAGGAAGAACTGAAACAACCAATTTTCAGCACCAAAGTCATCAGCGTCTTGTTTTTCACCATGCTATTTCTTGAATTTTATGTTGTTCCTCTCCTTCCATCTTTCCAACCATCTAACAATGGCTTTGAATTCAGTTAGTCAAAGACTTTCAGCTAGCTGGTTAGCTTTCTCCATAAGCAGTGGACCACTGACAGGAAACTGTCTGCTCCTGACATGAGAAAACCACCGAAGAAGAGCATCTTCTACATCCTCAGCTTTTCCCACCCCTTTTCGGTTCCTGTGTGGATTTGTATTGTTTTGCCAGTCTTCCAGCTGATCTTTCTGCTTCAAGATATGTGAAATTTGACTGGGATTGACACCATATTCTTTAGCAATAGATGCTTGACTTTGTTTGTTTTCTAATTTTTTAAGAACTTCTATTCGTTCAGCCAGTGTTAGTCTTACAGTTGCGCAACGACAACTCCAGTTTACACTCTAACAACATTCTTTTGCTTATTCTGCCTGTGGCAGTTAACCAACGAGATTTCAAATTTACCACCCCTTTGTCACATGCCAATCGGCTTCCATATTCCATGCGTGCGCTTATGCGGAGTCTTTCTTGCAGCGGAACGGTCTTAAACCATGCATATAAGCGAATCAGTGGTGCACTAAACCGAAGTTTGTCCCCATATAATTTGATGGCGCCAAAAACGGGACCGAAGTACTGCATGCGCTTATCCACAGAGTGCATACAGTACATGTTCGTCAGATAATCTCAAACACGAATGTTTCTAGTGTATTCTTCAGGCACACATGTTCCTATATCTTCAAGTATCTTGATTTTCCTCTCACCATTTCTTACCATTTATAGGCAGATTGCTATTATTGGAACCTGCCAGATTAATTTCATGGTGCTCCTGATAGTTACAACAACAGAATCACAAATCAATGCCTAATATTGATTCGTAGTAAAGAAAATGGTCATATACATAATAATAAACAATTAAGAATCATATACTCCCCTCAAAACATATTTTGGAAACAATTGTAAAATCAAATATTGAACAATAAAGATAACAGTTTATCCTACGGGCCTGATATTCAACCGGCAGCGCTTTTGTTGTCCACAGCTGGCATTCAGTGCCGGTCCATTGCAACCTGCATTGAATATCTGGTATTTTTTAACCGCTAAAAAGTTAACCGCTATGCAGAGCACTAACCGGGTAACATTTTAGCGGTTAAAGATAGGACGGTTATTTATGCGGTCCTATTTGACTGCTATACTTATCTAGTTAGGCGTTGAGTATCGGTGTCTAACCGGATAAGTCAGATAATACAGCCAGCTGTGCGTTAGGTGCTAACTGGCAATTTTCAGTGGAGATAACCAGTTATCTGCGCTGAATATTAGCTGTAGGCGCCGATATGCTATTTAACCAGTCATTGGCTGTGTCTGGCTGGTTAAATAGCTCTGAATATTGGGATGTTAGTTTTCAGCATTTTACATAGATCGAGATTGTGTGTTTTCATGATTCTAAAGATAGTTGATTCCAAATGGTTGGGACCACATAGTCCTTCCACATATTATAGAAAGATACTTTTTTTAAAGAAGAGATGGCCAGTAGTGCAGCTTGAAAGGCTCACAGCTGTTGAGTTGAACTGCACACCAGTTAATAGTTATATACTATTAAAATAGTGGACCTTGACCTTGTGGTTTAAAAGTCATGATAACATAGCAACATAGTAATAGACGGGATAAACGACCAGCCTGATTCATATAGTCAATCCAGCAGAGATGACTAAAGCCATATCTGCCTCTGTGTGCCAGGGGCGTAGCCAGAAGGTCCATTTTTGGGGGGGTCCCAAGAGTGGAATGAGGGGACCAAGTATTCTCTCCCTCTTCTTCTTTTTACCTGCTCCCCCCCTCGCTGCCACCACCACATTAAAATATACTTTGCTAGCGAGGTTACCAAGCTCCAACAGCCAAAGACATCTTCTGCGAGTCCAGCCTGTGCTCCCAAAGTAGCGCTCAAGTCAGCAGGAGGAAAAAAGTGGATGACACAAACAGAGATGACATCATGGCACTGAGCAAGAAGAAGAAAAGGACATTTTGAGGACAGTTTCAAGATATATGTCTGAACAGCACTCAGCTCAGAACCGAGGTCTGTGGTGTCTACCAAGATGTGCAGGGTCTGAGAGAATCTATGGTGGGGGGCATGAGCATGATAAATTTCACTCTTGTCCTCATTGCTACAAACTTCCAGACCCTGAACAGGACTCTAGCCTCCAGGGACCCCAGTAGGTGATATGCTGCTAATTGCCACTCAGCAGTCTAGCCTCCAGCTCTTGCCTGAACATTCTCCACCCAGTTTGTCTCTATTTCACTCCATCCCTAAGCATGGGCCTACTGGGCCCATTTGCTAATCCGTGGTCTTCATAGACTTCTATGGGGATCCCAGGACTCGGGGATAGGTAAAGATGGACCTGCCTCTCCAGCTGAGAGAGCACAGCCCCATCTGTCAGTGTGCTGTTGCATTTGTCTGCAGTACCCTCCAATTCTGTGTGGCCATGAGAGAGGGAAGAAGTAGGCTCTGGTCACAGATGGCCAGTAATGTCCTTCTCAAGGGAGGGACAAGGCTCAGTAATTGCTGGGGCCCAAACAATATTGAGTAGGGGCTTTCCCTCAGATGTCCCTATTCTTTTTTGGGGTCTTCCACATCACTGCTTTGATGGAATACACCATGAAGGCATTGGTGGATGCTACACCAGAATGCTAGTTTTTGGTTTTGCACTGACTCTTGCTCCAGCATTGTAGTCAGGTAGTTTCACCAAGGGAACAGGGAGGGGGACCACTTAGTCACATTTATGTTAGGGGAGGGTCATATTTTTATTCAGCACACCTTTTGTAGCACATTCAATGTTATGCGGTGTGGGGGGGGGGGGGGGGGGATATGCACACGTTTAATGTCAAAATAAATCTCACCTCACAAGAAACATGTCTGAATAAGCTCATTCCTAGCAGCCACTGCTCACTGGTAGGCCTATGGAGGTGTTAGGCTTTTAGATTGCACATTGGCATTATAGGATCATCAAGCTCCGGTATCTTGCAAGTGATGGCCAGGTAGAGCATGAAGCAGGCTGTGAATATATCACAAACTAGATGATGTGTACAGCAGTTCCCCCTCTGACCAGTTGAACAATCTGAGTCTTAATTTTAGTATATCAAATATATATTCAATGACTGTCCTTGTTTTCCTCTGTGTTTGATTTTAACACTTCTCTGCGGCCCCCTGGAGGTGGACAATGGGGGTCAGTAACCAGGTCTGTAAGGAATAACCTTGGTCACCTGAATACGAAGGAGGAAAAGGGAAGTTACTGACTGTTTACACACTGTTGTGTGTGTTAGTGCCTCACAATCACGGTGGCTGTTACAGTGTCCAGGCTATTCATTGTACTTCCAGGGAGTAACCTGTGGGGAATGGGAAAGATAGTTAGTGATTGTAAGGGTGTGGGCGGGTGTATGAGTATGGTGAGCTCACCTAACAGCCATCTCCTAGTGATCTGGCCACTCTGGAAATACTCATGTATGCCAGATTGTGACAGGATGTAGGCATCATGGCTGGATCCTGGAAACCTTTCACATATTATAAAATGGAGGCATTATAAATGACCTGCATGTTTAATGAATGGTAGGACTTTCAGTTCCTATAGGTGGCCTCATTCCCTGTAGGTGGCCTTAGGCTACGTTTGTGCAGCCAACATAGCCCCCCCCCCCCCACACACACACAGATGGCAAGCCTGTCAAGTAATACAACCCTGTCATGGTTTGGTGTTGCTCTTGCTTATGCATAGGGAATTTGATATATTTGGGTCTCTGTGTTGCAGGAATTGAGATAGGAATTTGTGATACTTCAGGAGTCAGACAGCACACACCAGAATGAGAAAGTAATCTTCTTTATTTGCCAGCAAACAAAGCAGGACATCAGTTCTAGCTCTTCTCTTCTGTCTCAGCTCTCTGTGTCTTTGTCTCAGCTCTCTCTTATGCTGTCTTCTCCTTCTTCTGTCTGTTCCTTCTGTCCTTCTCTTTCTTCTGAGCTCCTTCTGACGTAAACTGCTTCTTCTCCCACTTAAATACTGTTCTATCCCCCTCCTAGCCTTGCCCCCCTTACTCTCCAATTGGTTAAGGAATTGATTGGCTACCTTACCTCAACCAATCATTACTTTTGAAATATCAGTTACATAGGTTTGGTATTCCTCAAACTGACCTCTAACCTGGGGCCCCTTAAGCCAGACATTTGGTCTCCAGAACTCTTATATTTTCCTTATGATTAATGTCTCATCTATAGCTTAAACTGAGTTCCCTTAGAGACCAAGAGGCCCTAGTGAGATTGGTTATTCTCATATTCCTAGTCTGGTTCATACTAACTGCTAACTAAACTCTGGCATTCATTAAAGAGGTCAAAAGCCAATCTTACTTAATAGCATACGGCTATGGTCTGTTTTACTTTCAGGAGGCCAGTCCTACACTTAGCTATAATTAATCAAGACTTTTCCTGACCTTTTTCACCTATCAGCTTATACATTGAACCAGCCAGAACTGCAGATAAGTCAAACCACATGTTTGACCTCTTCACTGCAGTCTTAAACAGCAGACAAAGGATCATTTTAAAAGTAACACAGAGTTGAACAAACATCCTACATAGAAATTACAGAGAATAAAACATATTCTAAAATACAGAATCAGTATTCCTTATAAGCAAGAACTTCTAAAATAGTATTTCAGCTTTAAACTACAGTATGCCTAATAATATACAGATGTTGAGCTAGCATTGGCAATTCACAAGGGTGAAAGAAATTCCTGTCTCTGACCTTTCTAACCCAGCCCGGCAAACTAGACTTCTAGTAATTAATTCCAGCCTGCATTCCTTCACTGTACTTGCAAAACTGAGAATTTGCAGAAATAGTATTTAAGCACCTTTAACCAAAATTAACCCTTAATATGATTTCTTAGAATTATTCTTTGCCCGCTGCCTCATTCCCCCTTTGAGACTAAAATCAGCTTATGCAGAGATAAGTCTCACAACTCAAACTCTGGAGATTATAGTGATCCTAACTAGGAATAGACTTGTGAATCACCATTACCCTACTTGTTAAGGTCCGACGGCATACTGCCGAAGCACATGAGGCCAGGAAACAAAACAACAACCCTGCTAAAACTAAGACTATTAGGGAAATGAACAAGGGACGTATCCAGGAGGTCAATGACCACCACCAGGAGGTAAGGTCTAATCCTCCTCGGTAATCCTCCACATTAAGGCTGGCCAACTGTAGGACTTTATCCATGGCATGCCTAACTACATGCGTCCTATTTATGACAATAGTACAGCACTCTGAAGAATTTAGCACTGTGCAGAGACCACCCTGGGCTGCAAAGAGATAGTCAAGGCCCATACGATTATACCGAGAAACTATACTTAATTCATTAATTTGATCCTGCAATGCATTGACTACCACGTTCAGCTCATGAACTAAAACATGAAGTAGGGATTGAAGTCTCCGAGTAGCCATACCTAGTTCAGTAATACCCGCTACCGGGCCTCCAATTGGAATCCAGGCTGTGGCAGAAAGGGCTACAAGTCTCTTTTTAGTCAGAGGATAAGTAGAATTAATATACTGGAGGGCTAATTCAATCGCCTCATCCTCTGTGGCAACGGAGGAAGGTAAGGACAAAGCCTCTCGCTTAGAGCGGTGCGGGGATAGTGGCTTAAGAGGAATAACTTTAGGAAAATAATTCAAGGTTACCAATACACAAAAATCATATGTAGGGGAAGAATCATGTGGAGGACATTATCACAGAGCCAGTAATGACCAAGGAGAGGGTGAGGAAAATTCCCAATAAATGTTGGCTCAGGCTGGACAGGGTACTTAGGGTGCCCATAATGCGAGCCCCTATCCCAGGGGGAACGAAGACGAAATGGAGACTTTGCACACCATAGGCGCCAATCCCCAATTGTGACAGGCTGCTCATTTGTTAGTAACTCTTCATACCCCGGGGACTTATGAAAGTAGAAAATAAGCTTGGACACTATAGTCTTCTCAGTGGTACGCTTAGGAGCCAGATAATCACCTGGGTCATAATCTGCAGGTATGGTAGCAGGGCACATAGGAGTACCTGGAGAAACTACCCACACAGATTCTCCTTTTTCTGGAGAACATTAGTATAGTTACAGGGAATGGGAAGAACAGTTGAGATGCTTCTTGTTAAAAAAACACTCCAGAGGCTGGATAGGGAGACGTAAAAACTGGCCTTAGAGAAGAGTCAGAGGGGGAAGTAGCATTATAAAAGGACCACCAAGTATAATCCTGGCTCCAAGGGCCTGAACTCGAAAAATAGGGAGGTATAAGAGCTGGGAGTTGCACAGGAACAGGAACAGCTGGGACATCTGTGGTATAAGGAGAAATCGGGAACACACAATACAAGGGGAAGAATCTTTGCCTGGCTAATTAGTTCCTGGACAGAGTGTAACCAAAGGTTGGAGCGAGTTGGGGTATTAGGAACAAGGAGGCAAGGAGTAGAAAACAACAAAAGCATCCAAACTACTAACATTTTCTTTCTTCCTAATCTAAAACAAATACAGCAAACTAATTAAGCAATAATATTTCAACAGTCTGTGCTAATCACAGATTACTCTATATAGTGTTCTCAGTCTTTGAGTTCTTATACCAGTTGGGATAGACCCTCAACTGATAAGGATCAAGCTCTCAAATTCCAAGAAGCCAGAATCAGGGCAAGAAAGAGTCTCAGTGTGAAGCCGAAGTTCAGCCGCTCCTGCAGTATGCAGTTGACCCTTCTTTTCAGCTAGTAGATTCTTTGGTTCGGGTCAAGCGCAACTTCAATGGCTCCGCTGGATCACTTTCTGCTCTCCACTGTCTAGGCTCCGTCTGATCCGTGCTGGGCTCAGTCTGGTCAGCAGACTTAATTCGAGACCAATGGACCCATGGAGTAATCCCTGCGACCTTCACAGCTGCAGGGGTAGAAAGCAAAACAGTAAAAGGTCCTTTCCATCGGGGCCCCAAAGGCTGGAGCTTCCAGTCTTTCACCCAAACTCTATCCCCTGGCAGGAAGGAATGTACCTGAGCCTGGAAGGGGACAGGGTTTATTTCTCTCACATAAGACTGAAGCTCAGAAATTATCTTTCCCAAGAGGGCTACCTGCTCCTTCACCTGGGCAGACCCTAAAATCCCTATGTCTCCCTTAATTCCCTGTAAAATGGCTGGGGGCTTCCCATACACAATTTCAAAGGGAGAGAGGGCTGTTCCGTTAGTTGGGGTGCATCGGAGGCGAAAGAGGGCTAGTGGCAATGCCTGTGGCCATTTCAATTGGGTTTCCTGACAAATCTTTGCTAGGCTATTTTTCAAGGTTCTGTTTGCTCGCTCAACCTGCCCTGAACTCTGGGGACGATAGGCACAATGCAATTTCCAGGTAATGCGCAATGCGCGGGACAGGGCCTGAAGTGTAGCTTCAACAAAGGCGGGACCATTATCTGAACCTATGGCAAGGGGCAGTCCATACCTGGGGATGACATCCCTAAGGAGAGCTCGAGCTACTTCTGTGGCTTTCTCAGTAACTGTAGGATATGCTTCCACCCACCCAGAAAAGGTACAGACCATAACTAAGAGGTATCGGAGCCTACCGCTCCTGGGCATTTCTGTGAAGTCTATAACTAGGGACTCAAAGGGTGTTAGTCCTCTAGACTGAACTCCTGGTGGAATACGGGGTCCCTGACGAGCATTATTCTGGGCACAGAGAGTACATCGGGCAGAGCAGTGGCAACCAGACTATCCAATCCTTCCAGCACCACTACTCGATTGAGTAGACGGGCTAGTGCTGTTTTCCCTAAGTGTGATAGGTCATGAGCTTGAGACACTACAGGCCAAGCTAGGTGGCGTGGCACCAGAACTCTAGTATCAGGGAGATGTAACCAGCCATCAGGTCTCCTTACTGCACCTTCTTCTTGAGCCCATTTCTTCCATTTGGGTATACATAGGTGTCCATTCTTGCAATCGGATTTGGAACAGGGGAGTCACAGTACTTGCTGGGGTCCTCGAGCAGCTTCTTTGGCCACCCGATCAGCATGGCGATTCCCTCGGGCCACTGGAGTATCTACCCTTTGGTGTCCCCTGCAATGAATGACAGCTACCTTCTTAGGGGCCCACACAGCCTCTAGCAGCTGAAGTATTTCAGGTCCATACTTAACAGGTTGGCCTGCAGCATTTATGAGTCCCTTTTCCTTATACAAAGCTCCATGAGCATGTAGGGTTGTGAAGGCATACTTAGAATCAGTATAAATGTTGGTTACCAGTCCTGCTGCTAACTCCAGAGCTCGTATGAGGGCCACAAGTTCTGCTTTCTGGGCTGAAGTTCCTTGGGGCAGGGCCCTTGCTTCTATCACCTTATCTTCTGTCACCACAGCATAGCCTGCCAGTCGCTTGGAGTTCTCCACATAACTGCTTCCATCTGTAAAATAAATTACATCTGGGTCCCTCCACGGCACATCTTTAAGATCTGGTCGACTGGAGTACACTTCATGGTTTGGATACAGTCATGATCCGGTGGTCCCTCAGATGCTGGCAAAAGAGTAGCAGGATTGAATGTAGCCACTGTTTCCAGGTGTATCCGTGGATTCTCACACAAGCTAGCTTGATACTTAACCAACGGTATTTGTAAACCAGTGATTGCCCTTATACTCCATGAGGGTAAGAACTGCGTGGGGGACTTTAACAACCAGTTCTTGCCCCAAGGTCAACTTATCAGCTTCCTGGACCAGTAAGGCTGTTGCTGCAATGGCCCTCATGCAGGCTGGCCATCCTTTAGCCACTCCATCCAGCTGTTTAGACAGGTATGCAACAGGCCTCTGCCAGGATCCCATCATCTGGGTCAGCACACCCAGAGCAACCCCCTGTCTCTCATGGACATACAGTGAGAAAGGTTTCTCCACATCAGGAAGGCCTAACGCAGGGGCTTGGAGTAGGGCTTTCTTTATGGCAATGAAGGATTGTTGAGCAGTAGGCCCCCATTCAAATGGTTCCTTTTCACCCCCCTTTGTGCTTGGTAAAG
The DNA here is from genome assembly GCF_901765095.1 of Microcaecilia unicolor. NCBI lineage: Eukaryota > Metazoa > Chordata > Amphibia > Gymnophiona > Siphonopidae > Microcaecilia > Microcaecilia unicolor. Next base: position 308,629,402 of record NC_044032.1, read on the forward strand.
GGGTTTCGCCATCAATGCAAAATTTGGAATCCAAATTCTGCAGAATCCAGCTGCTCCCAGGAATTCCCTAACTTCTCTTCTGGACTTGGGTTGGGGAATTGCAGCTACCGCTTGCTTCCTACTAGCATCCAGTCTCCGGCTTCCCTGGGAAATGCAAAAGCCCAGATACTTCACTTCTGACTGACAAAGTTGGGCCTTTGAGCGTGAGACCTTATAGCCTGCATCCAAGAGTAGCTCCAGCAATTCTCTAGTAGCCTCAAAACACTCTTCCTGGGTCACTGCTGCAATCAGGAGGTCATCTACATACTGGAGTAAAACTCGCCTGGAAGGCTCAGATTTAAAAGTCTTAAGGTCTTGTCCTAGGGCAGTCCCAAAAATGGTGGGGGAATTCTTGAACCCCTGTGGCAGACGGGTCCATGTATACTGAAGCTTCCTTCCTGTTACTGGGTTTTCCCATTGAAAGGCAAAAAGCAATTGACTGGCTGGGGCCACCCGAATACAAAAGAAGGCATCTTTTAGGTCTAGTGTCGTGAAATGGGTAGCTCCAGAAGGTATCAATCCTAGCAGGACATATGGATTAGGCACTACAGGGTGTAATGAGATAGTGGATTTGTTGACCACTCGTAAGTCTTGGACTGGCCGGTAGTCCTCAGTCCCTGGCTTCTGAACTGGCAATAGTGGCGTATTCCATGGAGACTGGCAAGGACGAATAATTCCATGGGATAACAAACGATTCAAATGTGCTTGAATCCCTTCCAGAGCCTTTCTGGGAATTGGGTATTGGCGAAGATGGATGGCCGGGCTTGGAAGTAAATCTACATGTACAGGAGGAATATTTCGGGCCAACCCTGGGGGATTATCTTCTGCCCATACCCACTAACCCGAAAGCTGTCTGCCAGGGGTAGGTCAACTTGGCTATGTGACTGATGCAGCCGCCATTCTTCTTCAAGAGGGCAGCAGAAACTCAATATACCCTTAGGGCTGGATGTCGGGGGCCGAAAGGAGACTGAAGTCTGGCCATCAGAGTCAAAGGAAATTTGGGCCCTAAGCTTGGACAGCAGGTCTCGGCCTAACAAAGGGATTGGACAGTCTGGCATATACAGGAATTCATGAGTGACTATGTGTGAGCCTAATTGGCATCTACGGGTTGTCAGGAAGGGCCTCCGGTTCTGCACCCCCGTGGCACCCACCACTCGGACAGTTTTTCCAGACACAGGCGCTAATCGCTCCGTCACAACAGAATGTTCAGCTCCTGTATCAATCATGAATGGAATTGAGCGGCTCCCTATAGTTAGCTGACATAGGTTCCTGGGAGCCCAGTTTGTAGGAACCCGGTCTGTCCTATTCGTCCCATTCTGCATCGGCTATCCCGATGATGTCAGATTCAGGAGGCTCATATCTTCCCTCTCGAACTCGGCCTCGGCTTCCTCGATCTCCTGGTCCCCTTCTCAGTCCCTGGCGCCTCTGGGGGCATTCATCTTTCCAGTGCCCTTTCCTTACAATAGGCACACTGATCCCTCTCCAAATTGGTCTGGGATTCTCCCCCTGGCCGGGATTGATTGAAGGAATCGGGGCCTGGCTGGTGGTCCGGGGTCCCACTTTGGCTTCCCATTAGCTAGAGGTCGACCTCGGTTAAGGGTGGAATTAGTAATGGCTGCCGCTAAAAGGTCGGCCTTCTTCTGCATCTTCCGGTCAGCCTCTCGGCGCACCTCCTGATCTCTATTAATGAAAACCTTGGTTGCGATCTCAATTAGCTGGGTGGTATTCATCCCTGCGCCCTCCTGACGCTGCAACTTCTTCCGGATATCTGGCATACTCTGGGCCACCAATGCACTATTCACCATTCTCTGGTTTTCTTGGGCTTCAGGGTCAAAGGGGTGTATGTTCTGTAGGCTTCAATTAGTCGCTCTAGAAAGGCCCCAGGGGATTCAGTTGCCCCTTGGAGAATTTCAGAGACCTTTGCTAGATTAATGGGCCTCTTTATGCCTTTCCTCATACCTTCCAGTAAGTCCCGGCAATAGCCAGACAACAGTTCATAGTGCTGCCCATCATTTGGATCCCAATCTGGAGCTGGCGAGGAAACCGAGCTCTAACCCACCCCTCTAGGTCCGGTGTCCTCTCGGGAGCACGTGCTCGCGTGATGGCTCAGCATTTTGCAAAATCTTCCGCCTCTCCTCAGTTGTGAAGAGGGTCAGGAGAAGTTGTTGACAATCAGTCCAGGTTGGGTTATGGTGGCCATAATGCTAGCCACTAGGTCCACCACTGCCTGAGGCTTTTCAGTATAAGAGGGGGTAATGCGTCTTCCAATTCAGGAGATCGGTGGTTGTGAAGGGTACATACTGATAGGCCTGTGCCTGTATAACCTGACCCTGATTATTAGGATCCGGTCGAGTGGTAGTTACCTGACGGAGGGCAGAACTCTCGAGGAGGTGGGAATGGAACTGAGGTAGAGCTAGGAGCTACCTCCTATCATGCTCAAAGGTGATTGCAGCGGGTCTAACCCATTCAGTGGAGGTGTGTTGAACCCCTGAGGGATGGGGAGGGGTACTCATAGACTGAGAGGGGTCACAGGTGAGTCAGTCCATTGAAAGGGATGCCGGGCCCCTAATGAGTGGGTAGGGGTATTAGAGGGAGGGCTGGGCTGTCAGGAGTTGAGGAGTCAGGGAGTGGAACCCAAAACGGGTCTTCAGAAGTTAACAGGAGAGGATGTGGCACAGAAGGGTAGAGACTGGGTGAAAAGTCCAACCTAGGGTGTGGCAGGTTTGGCACAGGAGGGGAAGAACTATCCGGAGAAGCCTGTGCTGGAGAGGCTTGGGCTGGGCGGCGTGGATCTCTGGGGGTGGCACGGAACCCCAACAATGGGCCATAAGGTGGTGGCTCAAGGTCTGAGGGGTCATCAGAGAGTATGGGTTTCTCAGACAGGGTAGGGGCGGAAGCCACCGATTGGGTGGTAGGCTTCCTAGGGCTCTTTCCCTCTTCTAGTTTAGATTTCTAATCTTTCTTTGAACACGGCCTAACATGATTTTACTGGGGATCCCATATAAGTTTTCAACCAGGAGGGAGGGTCAGTCACAAGGCTGTCCAGGAATCTATATAAGGGAGTTGTTCAGAATATTCTGGTTCTCCTACAACTATGCTGTAGACCTTCCGGATTACTTCAATATCTAAGCTGCCACTAGGGGGCCACCCCACTCCCATAGATGGCCACTCAACTTCACACAAGGTTCTTAGAGTACTGAGCTT